>NC_069113.1:4190000-4387500 GCF_025612915.1 Magallana angulata | reverse complement strand
AGATACAGGTACAACCTATTTTTGACCGATGGGTCAGTTATAATATTCACCTACTGTACCTCTATTTATATTCTTATGTAAAACTATTTCATTTTAATGTGCACATACCTATATTATCCTTGTGTATAACCTTTTTTCATCATAATTTGCACATACCTCTATATGTAGTCTATGTATAACCTTTTTATCATAATGTGCACTTACCTCTATTTGCCAGAGTAGCTCCACTTCCCAGTTTTCGGAGATAAAGCTGGTTACCGTACCATGACCATGTGACCCGATACGACCAACGCGTCCACAACGGTGAATGTAGTCGGACACAAAGTCAGGGAAATCGTAGTTCACTATATGGCGGGCCTACAAAAAATCATAATAATAAACCCACTTACTTACACTGTGAATTGTGTACAGATTCATTTGTTCATGTCTTTATTGCACCAGTAAGAGAAAATGCCTCATGTGTTCATGCCATTCTACTGTTCAGTTCATAAATGATAACTTGTTAAGTCATAAAATATAACTTGTTAAATCTTTACAATATACAGCTGTGTCATCGTTTTTACTCTCACACATAAAAAAAATCAACATAACTAAAAAAGTCTTAGTCAGATAACATAAACTTAAGTGATTTTACTGATATGGAGTTCACACCACACAAAGTTTACTATTTCACCTGGCACAAGTACTAATCGTTATAAAAGTTGTTTGTTACAAAATTGATAGATAGCTAATATTTCTGAAGATGTTGGGTTGTACCACTTACTCTGATGGTGTCCAGACCTCTCGAGGCGATATCTGTACACACAATGACATCTGATTTCTCTGTTTGAAAGTCATTAAACTTCCCTTCTCTGAACTAAGGGAGAGAAACTGGGTTATATAATGTATGAATGTTCCAGCATTAATACACTAATTTACAACTAATTAACTACACACATTTCAGTAATCAATTGTAATGAAAGGCAGTTTTATCAAATAAAGTGCATGCATTCTCTTTTTACATATATCGTATTTATATGTATGTTTATCACGGCACTATGACAATGATGTATGACAGTACAGTGTACCTGTGGCCTGATCTGGGCGTTAAATATTGTGCTGGGTATATTGTTCTCCTCCAGGAATTTCATCACAAAGTAGCTGGTGGCCGCCTGGTTACAGAACACCATGGTGGGGACACTGCTCGCCGCATTCTTTCTCACAATCTTCAAAAGTTCAGCTGAAACAAAAGAACAGAGAGCGATGAGAGGATGAGTGGGTCAAAATAACGAAAAAGGTAAGATTTATATTTTACCTGGTCATGTCAGGTTAAAAAACAAACTAAATGATGCAGGTTAGGGTGTTTTGATAATTTGTCTGCTCATCTGATGGCAGTTTTCAAAGCAAGGATGTCAAAAAGAAATAATTTCATTTTAAAATATATTTAATTATCTATATTACAATGAAAGATTGTTGCAAATAGTGGAGAGATTGAAACAGTAACAGCAAGATAAGGCGGTTCTAAAACCAGCTTAATCAAGAATTGCAGCCGACCCTTCATTTTTTGAGAAGCAAAGAGCAATGAAAGGATTTTTCACAGTAAAATAATTTTATTGATACATGTATATGAATATTAATTGTACTGTTATTACACATTCACCTTATGAAACAACTCTTGAAAAACATTTTACATTCTGCAGTAGATGAAGTGGATGCATAAAGAATCTCCCAGAATTTTGGTTCAGTAAGTTATGTGTGTTTTCTCTTCTCTTGCAATGGATGTAAATCAAACAATGAGTTCGATTTTTTGTTAACATGTTTTTGCCTAATTTCATTAATATCTTTTTTAGTTGCATTTAGATGCACAAATTTTATCTTGATGTCATTAATTTGTTGCAGTGTAAGGTTAATGAGAAGCTTTACCTGGTTTGTTGGATTTCTTGACTCGGATAAACATCTGAGTGATGTGAGGCAAGACTGAATGTAGGCACCTGGACGTTATCTTTGTGATGCTCTCCATCTACATGTGTACAATGGGTTCTCTCATAAGGAGATGTTGGAATACACATAGAACAAGCAAACATAATTTGTACAGACAAAAATATATAAATCATATTTCTAATCCATTTATGAGAAATCAATGTAAAATACATGAAACTTATATAATGCTGAGAGGAAAAACAATTTTATTATAAGTTGAATTTGTTGTCTCCTATCATTATGAATACATGAAGCAGACTCAAAATGTCAACAATAAGTTTGAAGAGACGGTGATGAAGCTGTCTCACTGATATCAAGGATCCGATGTTTTTCTGTAGGTCCCTGGGCATGGTGGCGCTGACCAGACTGAGCTGTACCCCTGTAGACCCCTGTCCCTGGACACCCACTCCTCCATGTATCTAAACACAACATTTATACCCTTGTCATTTATAATAACCAGAATTAATAATGATTAATATAAACTATCAATACCACATTTTTACAGTGAATTATTAAGCTGTATACTGTAGAACCTTTTCCCTGCACACTCACTACTTCATGTATCTAAACCACCTCCATTTATCATAAACAGAATTAACAATGATATAATGAGTCCTGAATGATGACCAGGATCCATATCCATACCACCAAGGTTTACAGAGAATTTACAAATACGGTATGTAAAACAGAGAATTCATAAATATAATGTAGGTCACATTTACCAGGGGTATGTACCTATCCTACCAACATTTACAAGGAATTGACAAATGAAAACATCCAACAGTTTATCTAGCTAAACCATTTAGTGTCAATATATATATACCAATAGCAAAATGTACACAGAATTAACAAAAAATTATTAAGTAAAGTTCAATATATTTTCAGGTTACACAACGTACCCATCCCTACAATATTTACATTGAAAACAAGTCTGACATATTATCAGCATGTAATGCACTTTTCACGATGGAACTCTTTTATAAAAACAAGGATAAGAATTAAGTACAAATTTACTCACAAGCATGTTTGTGAGAATAGATCGGACTTCGTGGAAGAAGCTGTCATCCAATAAGGTATCCGCCTCATCCAACACAAAGTGCTGTAACTGGGAGTGTTTGATCCTACCTGAAACCATTCAAGATTATCAGTCAATCTATAGCAATCTATCATGGTTACCTACAGGAATATAACTATGGCATATTTCAAGATGATAGCTTTTCTTATTCTTGGGGGGGGGGTATATTTTTTTGTCCTTTTCTATTGAAAAATATTATTTATTTTGATTCACAATCTATTGTTATACATGGCTGAGAGAGTGTCATCTAAAAGTGATTTAGAAAGATTGCTTATATAAATTCAGCGTATGTGTTTTATGTGTTTGTAAAAAGAATCTCATTCATAGCTGATAATTAAGTCAGTTATCATGGGAATATTCAACAAAACTAATGCATCTTATCAAAATGTATAATCTAGTTTTTCTACCATATGTGAGAAATTTTTTGAAGGCTCCGGGCGTTGCTATGAATACATCGATTGGCTCGCTTTTCATGTATGTTACCTTGGCCTGCAAAGTAAGTGATTTTGAATAATAGTAATTTTTTAAAATGATTTTTAAGTGAAAATTCAAACACCAAGAAAAAATGAAACTTAAATCATTTCTAAGGATACCACAATAATTTGAACTTAAAAAGGTGACTTACCAGATCTACAAAATAGGGTTAAACAGATAGACAAATTCGATGGCGTTAAGTGAAATTAATGCAAAAATATAAAAAAAGAGTCATAAAATGCAAGTAGCAAATCCAGCATGGGGCCAGAAGGCATAGGAGGGGGACCAGAATGTCTGCCCCTTACTCCAACCGAATCGTTCTCATATATAAAATACTTTTAGTTACAAAGAGGAGAGAGATTATATAAAAAGTCAAACTCCCAACATATCCTCCCCCTATTCTTGGAAAAATGAACTGGACTCAATCGGAAATATGATCTGGATTTGTTTAGGGAATTTGAATCCCTTCTTGGTTTAATAAATACATCAAGTCCCTTTGGCCACAAAAGTTGGTTGTAAAACAAGACCTTGCCTTGTCCCTTGAGAGACACCATGGCAGATAGGATTTAAATACTGTATAAAGGGAAATATTCACCCAGTTGTTTTTTTTGCCCCTTTTGCTCTTGTAAGCACACGACTTTAAGACTGGGCAATTTCCAATATCTCAAATCATCTCATAGCAAACATAAACGTGTCTGCTCCAATTCAAGATGGGGCGAAACTGTTTGCAACTGGTGAAAATTACATGGGGGCAAAAATAACTCAGTATACAGTATTTCTTGAGTATACAGTATTTCTTGAGTATACATTATTTCTTGAGTACCTACACTGATATGTTGTCCTCCAGCCAGAGTTCTGAACACCAGCAGATCCTCAAACATTGTACATACTTCCTGTTAATGATAAAGAATTTACTAAATGTAAATGTTTCACAGAGTATAATTTCCTGGTGTTGTCCTCCACACAACACGGAGTGTACATGTACAATCCCATAGTTACTCACATTCTGGAGACTTACCATCAGCTGGTGAACCAGTTCTTTGGCAGGAACCAGTATAACAGCCCGTGGGGCATTGTCTGTCTCGTTGGGGTTGTGTGTCTTCTGTCGTACCAGGTTCTCTATGATTGGCAGCAAATAAGCCAAAGTTTTCCCACTACCTATCAATCCCATCAAAAATCACAACCAATCAATCAAAAATGGATGCAACATTTCGTCTAAATACAGTGCTATAATACAACTATTCAAAACTTAACAACACAATCCATAATTTTAAGCACCATAATTCATATCATAGTTCATCCCTTTGATATCTTTTCAAGAAAACTTTTCTATCAGTATTTCTTTTTTTCAATTAATTCTCAAATAAGAAACAAATAAAAGTCCCAAAAACTAATCCTAAATATATGATTACCTATGAAATATAAATGGGACAATACAATATTCACCTGTTTGGGCTGCACACAACACATTGTCTCCAGAAAGCACAGCTGGTATTGTCTGTTTCTGTACCAAAAAAAATAAATAATGAATTAGAGGCTTAGGTGCCAAACTACTCACCTTTAGTAATATCTAACTGTTACCTAAGAGAGTAAGAATCTACAGTAATTGGTTCTAGAGATGAAAATGTGAAAGTACACAACCCTGAAGTCAACTTAATGGAACGAAACACAGCAGTCACCGAACAAATCTTCAGAACAGCTGACTTAAAGCTGCTTGGTCCGATTTTATATCAAATTTTATGCACGCTTTTAAACGATGGCTATGCTTAGTATATGTATAATAATAGACATTGCAGTAGTTTTACCCGTCAATTATGCCAAATTTCAATGAAGAAAAATACGTACAAAATTTGCTAACAAAACAAACGACATTAAAGGTACCGCGTTATTTCGCCTCAATGACATGTTAAATTTCACCCCTGACAACGAGACGGGTATGGTTGTATTACGAATTTGACATCGCTTTAAATAAAGGTCGAAATGATCAGACAAATTACAAATAAACATGTGTACGCTTTGTTCGCTAATATTTCTGAAGTCTGCTTTCTTTACAATCGATGCATAACATGCGGATTGGATAACCCCAATCATTCGCGGGACGAAACCAAGCAGTTTCCTTTTCTAAACATTCCCATGATGCATTTTGGTTTGTTTTTTCGTTTGCCCAAAGAGAAATTATTTTTATTTACTTTGAATATTTCTAACTTTGAAAAGATACTGATTCTGCTGGTGTAAATAGGAGAAAGTCCATAACTTTCTAAGATAAATGATTTGTATGGAAAAAATTTTGATACTGTAAAAACAAAAAAATCGGACCAAGCAGCTTTAAATCTTGTCTCAAGTAAGGTAAAAATGATATGTAATTTGTTTAATGTAAGGAGTATATAATAACTGAACATAAATTCATTATTGTGCGTAATTATCAGCATTCATTCTTATTTCAGCAAAGTTACTGACCTGAATATCAGTAGGCACCTCAATCCCAGCAGTAGACAGCCTCCGACATAACTCTTCGCTAATATCCAGGTCAGCAAATCCACATTGCTCTGTACTTCGCAACAGGGCTGGATTCTATTCATATGCAACAAAGAGTTAGGCAGATAAAATAAGATGCAAAATTCAGTTGTTTTTTTTTTTAGCATTTTAAATAGTTCATCAGTTTCTTTATCCTTGGCAAAAATTTTTAAACAATACAATTAGACACTTACAGTTGACACAGCATTGATGGTGAAGAAGTCTCTCGCTATATAAGATTTACGGTGCTTCCAACCATGGGATGCTAGCGCTTTAGGATCATTCTCATCAAATTTTCCACTGGAATAAAAGTTGTATTCCTTATTTTTGCAACTGATCACCAAAGCACCTTTTCGCTGTTGTTTTAAACTTTCTTCTTGAATAATTTTCCTCAGTTTCACTTTCTCAATGTTTCTAGCCATCTTCTTTGGAACAGTCAGGGTTGGAATCTCTTTGGTTGATACCTGTAGAAGTTTCAAACTAAATACATTTATGTAGCTGTTCAAAACATAACAACTGACTGAGCAGTCTTGTTTATTGAGTTACTGTAAAGAACAAAACTAGATATTACATACCTGTCGCCTCAGATTTTTCACTCCATAAATAAGGCATCTTTGAACGAACATTTTCCTTATCATCTTTTCTATTAAATAAAAACAAATTCAAAATGTATGCAATATGTATATTAGCAAGAAAATGCAGAAAGTAAGAAAACTGTTTACACATATAAACTCTGAATATTAATTACCAGCGAGATTCTTTGAGTCATATGAAGAGTTTATTTTGAACAAAAAAATATCTACATATTTTGATGCAACACCTTATTCAGATAATATGTTTTATTGTGCGACCATAGGGGTGAGTGCAGCATAAATTTGAATTAAATACACAAAGGTACATATGTTTTATAATGATGAATATGATCGCTTGGTTTACCAAATGGATGCATCAACAAGCTAAAAAAACTATATAAAAATATTTTATGTTCCAGTATACATAGCAGAATTGCGAAAAAGTGCTGCTCACTGTGCTCGCTATTAGGGAGGAGGAGATGTTAAATATTCTTTTACAGTACGCAGCAATCTTAAGGTGTCCCGATGCTAAAATACGGCTGGAAAATGATATTATTTGAATCATCGCAAAAATACTTTGACTAGAAGTATTTCTTAAAATCTATGTTACATTTATTGACACTGATGTTAAACATTATATTTAATGCATTTTTGTGACATTATATGTTCTTTGTAATCACGTGACGGGCGAATCCTAATACCGGTATTGCAAATGATCTTTTTTAATCGCATTGGCGCAGGTTATTGATGACATTAAATCATATTAAAATCCTTTGTTAAGTCATATACTTTGAAGTTCTTGCTTGGGAAAGAAATAGATATTTCGTTTATGGAAGATATTGTTTAAACATTCCACAAAATCATCAAAAAATGCACATTTTTACTAATCAAAAGTGATTTACAAAAAATTGGGGTAAATCCGTAGGTTTCCCAAGCACGATTCACACTGGTACTTATATTCTCTACCAATTTCATGTAAAATATTCTAAAATTGTGTTAATCTTTCACCTGCGCCAAGCTGGTTTTACATACATTAAAATTTCTTCATTCAGTTGTTTACACATAGCAGGGAGAGTCTCCAAACCACTACTTTATAAATAGTCTTTTACTTAAAATGAAGCTTTAAAACTGCTGATTATTTGATACTGGTTTTTAATATGAATGAATTATGTACGTCTAGCATTAATGGCAGCATCTATGTAAAAGAAACCTGCGGTTTTATAGTGGTTTGATATAATTCACTTTTAACGTAAAGATACATTCCCTGAGAACTATCGACATGAATGCAGATCGTGACGTCAAAGTTAATTATGACGTCATATCGTTTGAAGTACAGACAAGTGACTTTCTACACATCGTTGTAAAATCCATCGGGCAGCCGTAACATGCCCGCGTATCCATTGGTTTTTATCATAAAATAATTACCCAAAACACAGTTATCTCCCTTGGATTGACCATATACCTATACTAATAATTCATTTAACTATAATTCTAATCAGACAACTTTTAAACAATAAGTCCAGGGGCCACAAGCACATAGGTGGATCCAACTGTACATGTTTCCAGTTAATCTAAACACACAAAATATATCCTACTAAAGTGTAAAACTTGATTAAGTTGCTGGCTTCACCCTCCAAACAGTCACACTTAATAACATATTATAAATGGTAGCATTGAAGTTCTATATACATGTGTTTATATACCTGGTACTCTTGTGTAAAAATTTTAATCTCACCCTACCTGAGGGATCATGATTTTGAACAAACTTGAATTAATATACAGTCAAGGGGCAAAATTATTTGCCACCTGTGCGCAAATCATGTTGAGTTTTCTCAAATGTTCTTTAAAGTAGGGCTGTGGGCTATAAATAGACCCGAAATATTTCCTTTCTAGTTTTAACGATATGATGTCAATCTAAAATTGATGACCTATACACAAGATTGTTCGTCGGTAAATTTGTACCAAAATTAAATGGGGTGAAAGGAAAAAGAATTACCTGATATGTACCAACATCAGAAATATGATTAAAAAAGCGTATAGAGCAACAGAAATACATCAGAGTTGGAAAAAACATTAGGGAATGCTAAATCTACAACATGTAGTATTATGAAAAAAATTGAAGAAACAGGACAGGTATAAAATCGTCAAGGATGGGGAAGGAAGAAAATGTTTATGAACAGATTTAAAAACAAACTTTTGCACATATTTAGAGAAAACAGATGAAGAACTTACAATGACATAACTGGTGTTGTTAATGAGGGCAACAATCATAGACTTTGTACCAGAACTATAGCAAGAAAAATTCAAGAGCTCGGAAACAAACAGAGGCTTGCCAAGAAAAAAGTTGCGATTCGCAAGGTCAGCAATAAAGCTCACTTAAGTGGTGTAATGAGAGAAAAATTGGACTGTTGATCATAATTGGAGTAAATGGGTGTTTATTGATGAAAGTTAGAGAGTAATTGGAAAAAATAAGAAAGTTTAAATATGGAGAAAAGATGAAGAAAAATACAGTGCACAACTTGTGTGTCCGCCATCTCCATGAAATCTGAGTATCACATATCATGATCTGGGGATGCGAATCTATAAAGGGAATAGGAACTTTAACTGATGTAGAAGGTGCACGCTGTTCAAAGTATGCATGGCTGCTATTTTGAAGTGGCGAATAATTATGTCCCTTGAATGTACACTTTGTGGTGATGTTTTCAAACCAGTTTCAAATTTTCTGGCCTAATGGTTATGGAGAATTTTTTTTTTTTGAAAATGACAACAAAGAAACAAGCTTAAGACTTTAAAACTCACTTGACCTTCCACCTCAGGTAAGCTAAAATGACTCTAAGGTAGGTCAATACAGTACTATTGGGAAAAGGAACTTTGTTAATACAAGAACTTTATCCATAACTTACATTTCTTCAAGTTTTTAACATCATTGACACAATAAATTGGACAATAAACATGAACAACGTGAAACTGAAATCACTGGAAGTTAATCAAGTAATTTAATTTTAAAGTAAGTGCAAAGAAAATAAAAATCCGGGATTTAAAATTAAGCAAACATTGTTGTGCATTTGATTTAGAATTAAATGATACGGATTTTACTATACTGCAGTAAAGAAAGGACAAATAAAAAAAATCACCCATGAAAAAAAATTGTGAAACTTTTGTCCCATATTCTAGATTCTAAAAAAAACCGGGATTTTAAATTCCGTCTATGTTTTTTTAATCTAGAAAATCAAAGAAGAAACTGACTCACCAGAAGGATGCAGATATCACCCCATTTTAACAAAATTGTGGAGTCGTTGATGGTTGAAGGGAAATTTGGTGTTTGCAATGGGATTACTCGAGTCAATGACGTTAAATCTGGGTGGGTAACTTTAGGCCTAATGTCATCGATATCTGTTTTTACAAGATATTAAGATGACGTTATGTTTTTAGTTTTGTATCAAATGATAAACTACTGTAATACATTGTTGATTCAGATTGGTGAATAAACATATATCATATATAAAACAAAGTTTGTTTGGTTTCAGGAGTAGCACATTGCGGAAAAGTCCAAGTGGAGACAGATTTAAAATTTACATTCCTTATGCAGGTCAAACCATAACATGTAAGTCAAATGCAAACATTCCGTTACAGTACTGTACATTCCTATAGACCAAGAGAGGGAAGACTACGAGTGTTGTTGTTAAGAATTGGGATGTATACCTGAAAAACTTTGAAGATTGCTAAAAAAAAATATTACATAATAGGATTGGGCAGCAGGCAATCTGCCTATTTGAGCCCTCTCCTTTTTTAGTTTTAGTTTTAGATTTGTTAACTAATATCTCTCCAAAACCAGCACAAGTTTTTGTGAGCTGTGAATTGCAAGTTTTTTGTATGGAAGGAACAGTAGTTCTAAATCATGTCAACAGAATTTTCCTGTACAGCTTCACTTCAGAATTTAGCACTATATGAGGTTAAGTTATAATCTGATAGTTTTTTAAAACATGTTGTAGGGGAGGTAATTTTGGATAATTCCTGCCCAGAAGAGCCTCCAGACTTCATATTTGAAGACTCAGACTTTTGTCCAAATGTAGCAGACATCAAGGTGCAGGCAAAAGAATTCAAAGTCCATTATATGTATTAGGATTATCAATGCATATATGCAAATGAATAAATAGAAACAAAATTAACAAGCATAAAAAAAACAGGATTTTATTAATGTAACCAACTTAAAAATTGATGAAAATTCACTTCATTTTATTTAAAAAAAAAAAAAATTTGGAATTTGAATAAAAATTCTGTTTAGGATAAAACAAGATTTGTATTGTAGAGCTTGGTGAACTGGGATATTGGTGACCCCCATTGTTTGACAAAGGTCATCAGAGAGCTTCTGGAGCATTACAAAACCTTCCATGAGAGATTACTAGAGGCTCACTCCAGACTGCAATTCGAGTATTCTTCACTTCTTGATCAGACTGAGCTATCTCGAGATCTAATTGAAGTTTACTCAGAAAGGACAGAGGTAACCTGCCCAAACTCAATTTAAATTTTTTGGAGCAGTGCAGATTTAGACTTTGTTTTATCTTAAAAACTGCTATTGCATATTAATTATTTTTAGAAATAGAATTATTTTTATTTTGCAGAAGAAAATTGGGCCAATAAATTTTCTGATCAAACTACCGGTGGACTTTTCAGATATACCCCCATACCTCACAAAAGTAAGTACACTGTACATGTTAGTACAGTACCGATCAGACCCAACCTAACAGAAAGTAAACCCCAACTAAACCCTGGGTTTACTTCCTGGGTTTACTAGAGTGGACCCAGAGTAAACCCAAAGTAAACCCAGAGTGGACACAGAGAGTAAACCCAGTCAGAAGTACATATGTATACCCCTGAAAGCAGGCGCTAACTGTATATTCGGAATATACAAAGGGTAGCAATTACAGGCAATAGGATGGTAAGATAAAATACTAGTCTGCTTCACACTTCAGTGCATGCAGTTGACCTCAAAAGTAATTTCAAAGTAAACCCAAAGTAAACCCCGAGTGGACCCAAATTTTCAAAAAGTAAACCCAGAGTAAACCCCAAGTAAACCCCAAAAGTAAACCCAGGGTTTAGTTGGGGTTTACTTTGGTGTTAAGTTGAGTTTGATCGGTACTGTATATGATTAAAATACACAGAATGTTATACATGTTATTGCTATTGTATTGACGGGAAATATATTATGCTATTAATTACTATGGTAATGTTTTTCATTTTCAGGATAACCCTGGTGAGAATTCGGCTGTTCTGTTGATATTGTTTCCTTCCCCAGACAGTTCCAGGGTGACGCCCCAGTTATACCTGTCCCCACGGGTAGAACAGTGAGTGTTTAACTATCATTGTCTCAATTTACCTATATAATATTCCTGTTGAAACTAGTGCTCCTTCAACAATGTCTATCATTCATTGTATGGAACAATAATAGAGAATAAGAATGTTGTAAAAAAAAAGAATCTCTTAAATAGCAATAAATATCTCAGCTTTGATACAACCTTAAGTGTTAAAACAATCTATATGAACAGATTAACATTATTGCCATTCACGTCATCGTATAAATATATCAAGAGATTTCTTATATGTATGGTTTGTCTCCTTCAGTGCTTTTGGAGGCAGTGGTAACCTGAGGATCCCAGCCTTTCCCAGTGGGGGTTGTCTCTTAGACTATGTGCCTGACGTCTACAAGCTCCTACAGAACAAGGTAGACATGTTCTTAGTCTTGGAATTAAGTGTCGATCTAGCTAAGATGTAGAACATTTTAATTTGTTTAGTCAGTGTCAATCTACACCCCGAATGTCAGGAGATTTGCTCTTTTCCTAATTGATCATATTCTTCTCAAGTTGAATTGTCTTTATTGATTTTGAATAGGTAGTAAATGTACATCTGCTTTTCGTTAATGAAAATAAATGAATACTATATAGAGACTTTCCTCTTTGAAGGTTGAGAAGACGGTGCAAATATACGAGAGGAGGAAAGAATTAATGGCTGCCTTCTTGAGTCACTTTGGCAGGTACCAGTTATACTCGTATATCACAACATATCTTTAACACTCTATCGAGATTTTGGATTCATTTTAAAGATTTTGATTGTATTTTTTAAACATTCTTTTATCAGGTCGGTGCTGGAATTTGATGCTGATGGATTCTTTGATATTTCATTTCTGTTTGAGTGGAATGATTTTTTCTTCATTTTATACAGTAAGTCTAAAATCATAAAACCAGAGATAAAATCAAGTAGACATGTAGAACCTTAAGCTCTGATTCAGTTTGAATCTCCTAGTAATGCTAATTTACTTTAGTATTGGATACTTCTGTGATTGTAGTTGAACTTGCCCCATCTTTTCCCCAAGAGGCTCCCGTGCTGACCTTTCAGTCTATTTATCACGAATCAAAGGAGAAGCCGTACTCCGAGGTACACGATAAATACCCCTACAGCCCACGGTGGAGCGGACCAGAGATGGCCACCAGAATCAAGTGAGTCTCATTATTCTAGGTGAAATCAACAGTCATTACATTTTGCAGTTCGCCTGATATTGATTTGTGACTTATTAAAACCACAATGAAGGAAGATAAATTAAGTACATAGCCTTAGACTGTTAGTGCACCTCCTGATGTTAAATTTTAAGGACAGAGTGGATGTTCTCTTCATATTACAGGACCTACATTCTGGACAATATCCAAGCCTTTCAGAAACAGTCAGTGATGAGTGGATCCCTCTAACAGTGGCCGAGACCAAATATACAGGATAACTGGCCAAATATGCAAGATCGTAGCAGAATCTTTCAGCAGTTTGTGGCAATATTAAAGCAGTGCCAGAGTCCAAATTGACATAGATTGTTTAAATTTTAGTTACTTTGTTATATTATGTTTATATATGTGAATAAAACATTTCAGTTTTTATGATTCTTTTTCTCAATCTCAGTGAAATCATAACCAGTCATTGCTGGGTAAACACAACCGTACTGCATGTATTACACAACTGTCAACAACTGATGAAGGATGTTCCATCATACCACCTGTTGATCTTTTCTTTTAATGCAAAGTCATTTTATTTAATCCTCAAGCCCTGAGATTACCAGTATCTAACAAAGAATTGAGAGCTGCACATAATTTGACAATTAACTCTTAAATTATGGCTAACCATTTGAAATAATAATAACACATGTAATTTGGAACTTTGTAAGCATCAAATGGAAAATAAAATTTTTAAATTATTTATCTTAAACCATGACAATGCCCTTTTTTAAGGTCAATTCCTCAATTATGGTTTCAAACTGTTTGGCAACAAAGCAATTTTCTATACTTAGTTTACATACCTATAGATAACAAAGTCATCAAAAGACTGAAAAGGTGCAGTAATGAAAAATCCAATCGATGTAAAAAAAACTGATGATTGAATGAGCCCAGGATTGTAAACCATAAACCATATTATATATTAAATTGACTTTTTTAAATGAAAAAAAAAAAACAATGCATTGAATTAAAATGATTTTTATCAATACATATATAAATGTACTTCAGAAAAAATTTGTTATGAAATGGAAAAAATGAAATTTATGCTGTATATAAAATAAATAACATTTATGCAAAGAAAAGTACAATTACCATAGTACAATAAATTATTGGGGTTTTTTTTGTTCAGCAACATGAAAAAAATTGGATTTCTAAAGCACATACTTTAATACAAATTGTTCCCAAAAAGATGGTAATAAAACGATGATTGAGATCTCTGGAAAGACAGATGGACATATTATTAATTTTATTTCAGCTCAAAGACAAAATCTATAATCTGTGACCTTGTAATACTTGAGGGGCTATCTTGGTTAAAATTGTCATACATGTATATTGTATTCCAGATTAAAAGGAGAGTGTTCATACTCGACCTTTATATCAGTAAATAACTTGAACCCAATAACAGTACGAGCATCCAGTAACAGTTATGTAAATTTGGTCATGTTAAAATAATAATGACATTGACCTTAGACTGTTAAAAAAAAAGCCTGGGAATAAGGTCAAGGTCAACAAAGAATTACATTATTTACAATATATGTCTTTTTAAAAATATTGAAGACAATAAATTATTATGCTAATAATATCAAACATGGAAATGATATGTAAAGCTTACTCCTAAATTAAAAACAGAAATGACCTAATTATACAGCTAACATCAACTGAACAGTCTGGTCACATCCTGTTTGATTGACAGGTACTCCTGGTCCTCTAGACAAGCTGACCTAATGGTTTCCTCTATTGATTCCTCTGTAAGACTTCCGTACAGTTCCTCAACTACAACACAGTCATCAATCTAATGAAGGCTACTGATTCCTAAACATATCAATGAACAATGTACATGTATTATATTTCTTTATAATAAGTGTTTTATTAAACTCTTCCAAAGAGAGCTTACCCTTGATTGGCAAGTGTCCTCCTAATTCAACAACCGCTACATTAAAAGCAGCCTCTTCTTTAATACCTAGATAGAAACAAAATCATTGACAATCATCATATAATTATATCTTCTTACATAGCAATGATTTACAGTTTTGCACCTTTGATTCAACATACAAAATGGTTTTTTTTACTATCATTAACATATGGGACATGACTTGCGAAAAAACAAATCCAAGTGTTTAAGAACATTATGTATCCAATAAGGGATAGTAATGACAATAAATTTGACAGAAGGAGTAACATAACAACCTATCTATTCTTGATGTTATAGTTTGTCTTTCACTTACCTATGAACTTTTTGCGAGGCCACAGAAAAACCCGTATTGTGGGTTCCGTTGACTGCGAGTCAAAGCTTTTACCGTACGTCAGAAACATGTTGTGGGCCACCTCATGCTCCGATAGGTAGTCTGCCACTTTGTGTATATCTCTGGGGGGAAATGATACAAAAATTTAAAATAGATCAAGTTAATGTGAAATTTTTTTTATCAAAGGTCAAGGGCTTGTGCAGTGCAATAGAGGGAACTCTTTTTTAATTGTCAATGATATACCTGGATAAGTCTTCTGTGTTTCGGTTCTGAAGCTGGAAAGCAAATCCAGGGCAGGGCATGGCAGTGAGCTCGTATAGAGGTCCTTGTAGATGAGTCACTGGCTGAAACATGAATATTCTATTCAATACAATATACCGGTAGTTCATTTCAATGCTGGTTTACACATGACATAAAGTGACACTTGCAAAATCATTAGATATACTACTCCAAATTCTGGATTGTAATACACAAAGCAAAGACATTGTCTTTATGTCAATCCACTTACAGTACACATGTATTCTTCTCTGGTTAACACAAAATATGAAATGACTTTTGAAAGATTATCAGATGTACTACTCCAAATTCTTGATTGAAATACCCAAAGTAATAAAGACATTGTCAGCCCACTTACACAAGTGTCCACAAACAGATCATGTTCCAGGTAGTAGGCATGGAGGTGCAAATGATTGACAGATGCAAAAGCACACAGGCTGTTAAACCCAACCTTAAACCCCCTGAAACCAGAAAACTAATATTAGTACAGTCAAAGTATGAATGAATATCTCCAATATTTGTATGTACAAGTAGTACACGAATAATATTTATACAAACAAATATCTCAATGTCTCCTTGTACAATTATAGAAAGTTTTGAACACTTCTGACTTTTGCATTGTCAATTGTACCTGTGACTGCTGAGTAGCATACACTCCAGTGCTGTTTTGATAGCAAACTGAGTGAGTATTTGAGGAAAGAAGGCATCAATATCAGGAACTATCAGAATGTGGCCATACTCCAACGGACTGACATTGACTATCACCAAGGTCCGTCTCTATAGGAATCAAAAAAGATAGAAAGTTTTAAAAGATGTTGAACTTTAGATTTTGAATACCGGTAATTGTACCAAGTTTGGGTTGATAAAAATTCTTGAGATATCCACACATCCTCAAATATTGGGTCATCACTAAAAACAATTAATCCAGAGTGTACAATCAACATGCATCTCTATTCTATAATTTGCAAAACAGCTAGAACTTTACCTTTAGGTTCTCTCCATTGCATAAGGAATTTGATGCAACTTTGTCAAGCTCAAACAATATCTCCTCTGACTTAATTTTGGTGAAGTTAAACTGTTTGGCATCAAACTGCTGTTTGACAATTGTGATTTCCTGAGGCTTTCTTCTCTCGGTTGCCCTTTTTACATTCAACTGCAATGAAGGTAAATTAATATGGTATATTATTTACATTCCATTTTGTTATTTTATTTTTTATTTATAAATTATTTTAAAGTTTATTCATGTCAAGGACATGAGTTTACATTTCACAACAAAGCATTTAAGTACAATAAAAATATGCCTGTGTGTTTAGGGGGGGGGGGGAGGTAGGTGGGACTTACATTCCATCTAATAAAACAAATTGAAATTCTTTATAATACATTAGAAAATGCAAACAATTATAATAGGGGAATTTTTAATTAATTACAAGTTCAACTCATAACTTTACATTTATAATACCCCTTCAATAGCTTGAACATGAGACTTTAACAAAGTACCATTTCAATGAATTTGATGGATCATTGTTACCTGTGCAACATATTTTTTCTTCCCTGGAATTATTTTTGTCTCTACTTTATCCAGCTGATAGCGGAAATGCCCATCTCTCATTGCTTGATCCCATTTTTGTCGTAAAAGAAGGTCAAACTATAAAATAAAATGAACTCTTTTTAAATATTTATTTTTATTATTATTTTTATTATTATCATTATTTTTATCAATTTATTTATTTTACCCGTTGCCTACGTCACAATACGATGCGCGTGCGAAATGTATAAATTCACTTGAAGTTACGTTTTAATTTTGTACAAATTAACATATTTTAACTAATTAATGGGCCATATTATCTGATTTAAATACCGGTAATATAAAATTAAATCTTTCTTGGATTTACTTTACCGTTATATAAATAGTGCCTGTTTGGGAGGGTAGGAGTTGAAATTGACACCCCGAGGAAGCCATTGTCAACTGACGCGAAGCGGAGGTTGACAATGGTTTTCGAGGGGTGTCAATTTCAGCTCTTATCCTCCCAAACAGGCACTATTTGTTTTATTATACTGAATGTCTTAATTGTAAAGAAAATATGTCGGAGTAGCGTGAATTCTATGGCGAACCATACGCGCATAATTTACGCGCATGTAACAATTCGTTGGGTTACCCATTGCCAAGTGTGTTGCTAACGCTGAGGGTAATAGAACAGATTATCAACTGCGTCTTCACCAATCGGATTTCAGTATTTAACATGAAAGTATAATAATAAGAGTTACTAATGATTGTTTTCAATTTTTCTGATGTACTTTGCACTGTATATAAACCACAAAAAATTAATATTTATACAGGTACTTATAATATTTTCCCACCTGGTGGTTTGAGTTTTCAAATCAGATTGAACAACATATCAGTCTGATTCCATCACCATATTATATTGATATAAAGTAAAACACGCTTATATAACAAAGTGCCAGGGACAGATGTTTTATTTCAGTATAAGCGTATTTCGTTATATCCGTCAACTTATATAATATATTTTATATAATAATTTATTTCTGATTGTAATGCCTCATTTGATTGGCTGAACAAATTAATATACCGGTATATTGTATAACATAACTTGCCTACGTCACAATACGACGCATGTGCGAAATGTATTAATTCACTTGATGTTACGTTTAAATTTTGTACAAATTAACATATTTTTACTAATTAATGGGCCATATTATCTGATTTAAATACCGGTAATATAAAATTAAATTATAAGAAATAAATTTAATTTTTACCTATGTTATACTTGGTACAGTTTACACATTTTTTATAAACCGGTTTATAAAGCGTAAACAGCCCAAAGTTTCGTTTTATTGTATAACATAGGTAGAAATTAAATTCATTCCTTAAATAAAAGTCTCTAGGAATAAAAATCACTTCGCTGTAAGCCTCAATTCATTATAAGTGTGTACGGTGTAACCATGTTTTACTGTATACTAAAAACTACTACCGGTATATGTATCTATAAACAAATCAAATTTAAAAAAAAAATTTTTTTGCCGATCTGTTCCGTATGCGACAGGCTGCAAAGAGTATGTTAACCCTTTTTTATCTAATTTTGAATTTCTCAAAACATGAATAAAACCAAAATCAGGCCGCTGATTACCTTACTGTTCTGGTATTCATCTATCTCTGTTGATGAGACACCTTTCAAATCTTCATCACTGTATGGAAAACTCTCAGCCATTCTGAAGATATTCTGAAAAGAGAGGTACAATGTGCAATATAAGTTCATAATTCACTACAGGGAGTTGGCAAAATTTAATTTCAAAGACCAGCTTCTTGGGAAATAGATCTGGTTGAGATCGAATAATAGTCTGTCCCAGGTTCTTATTTGAGTCATTTACATCCCTTTTTGCTGATTTTCTTGATAAATAAATCATATTATAATATTTATATCTACCAAGTATGATTCCCTCTTTTCTTTTGGAAACGTTTGTTAATTCATAGCTCTATAGAATAGCCGGACTGAAATCTACACATCCGTTTATCGATTGGTCGAAATCTACAGCCAACTAAGAAAAATCACAGACTGCTTGAAATAATCATGATGTTAGACTCAAATCCACATAGGTGACAGTTTGGCTGTTTCTTTTATCTAACATACTGATGTACATTAACAGTAATTTGGTGAATTTTACTTATTTTTCCAACAACTTATTAATTTGTTAAAAGAAAGATATAAATATAAACAATAAAATGCTTTCTTTGATGATTCATGAAGGTTATGTATTTTTTCTGCAATGCTGCCACCTTCATATCCCACATGACTCACTAAAGAAAGCATTTTGTCGTTTAAATAATATCATCCAATCCTTTTAAATTATCAATAAAATATATTTAAATTATAACTTATAATATCATCTAAGTACTTCATGTCATTTATAATGCAAAATCCTTGTACTGGTTTACTTTTTTTAAACAGTGTATTAAATCCTGAAGCAAAATAGGGACATTCAAAACAGATTTTTTTTCATTCTAACATGTCTAATGTAGTTTGAAAACAAAGGTATATAATTCATGTTTATCAAGCAAAATTTATTAGTGATAGAAATGGAAACTTATTGAGTGTGGGCATAATTTTTAGATACCTAATTTTAAACTTTTTATACACATTGTATTTGGATTCCAAAGAGCTGTATGTCAAGATATTTAGTTAAGATGTGTACTTTTGAAATTCCTGTGTAATATATACTTGCAAATTGTATATGGTCTGTTTGGAATATTCTTATATATAGCTCATTCAGAACATGATAACTTGCTTGGGATATTATCAACATTTCCTTATTTTGGAGATTGGTCCCAACCTGTTAAAAATGATTTTTGTTTCCTCATATAATCTATCATCTGTCTGAAGTTCTTATTTCTGTCACATTTGGATGATTTTTAATAAAAATACACATACCAGTAAAAGAAGTACAATTGAAATCAACGAAAGGGAAAAAATCCAAGATTTCCTCATCGACCATTATCATTTATTACTTGGAAAATCCAGAGGAACAAAAACAGATTTCTTACCGAGATTTACAATGGGTAAATTTGATATCATTTACCATTCAGAAGTCACTCTGAATACCTCACCCAATTTTTCAAAATTACTATCCTGGTAACTTTAATTCTGTTGTGATGCAAAATTCCTGTTGACTTTTTTTGGCGGTGTATTGAATTAGAAAGATACATACATCCCTGTGTAACGGGATGGGAGAAATATTGATGAATCAGACAACTTTTGTTTACCAGCACCATAAAGCTCAATTGGTAGAGCACCTGTAGGAGATTCAGATGCCCTGGGTTTGAATCCCGGTCTTGTCCATCATTATTTCCCCCATTCCGTTACATTTGGTGCCATGCCAACCCCTGGAACGAGAGGTTAACTCCTGCCAGGGGATGGAGATAATTTACGGGGAAAGGAATGTGATGATAAGACTGCTTTGTTTACCAGCACCATATAACTCAGTTGGTAGAGCACCTGACTATAGATATTCAGGGGGCCCAGGTTTAAATCCAAGTGTGGCCTGTCATTATTTATCTTATCATATTACATTTAGTGCTGTGCCACCCCCTGGAACTAACAGGTAACTCCTGCCAGGATAAAAGCCTAAGAATATGGATATTTGAGGGCAAAGATCATTTGAGGGGAAAGGAAAATATGACGGTCATACCGGTTTATTTATCTGCACTATAAAGCTCAGTTGGTAAAGCACCTGACAAAAGATTCAGAGAGCTGTGGTTTGAATTCTGGACTGGTCTATCCTTATTTCTCTTATCCTTTACATTTGATTCATGCCAAACCTTGAACTGACAGGCTAACTCCTGCCAGAGGAAGGATCCTGCATGGTAATATCCATCTTCGCTGGCGAAAATCATATAAGGTGGGAGAAATGTGATGGTCAGACCGGAGGCGTGTTCAGCAGAGAGAGCGCTTGTGATCGCTTGCCAAAATTTGTGTTGCGGGTATAGGGAATTTTGGCGAGCGCTCGCTCTGTTGAACAAGCCTTGGTTTGCTTGCCGGTGTCATATAATATTTTGATACCGCGAAATATTGAACCCGGGTTCAATATATTATGCGATATTATGAACCCGGGTTCAAAATATCGCTGCGATATATTGAACCCCCCCATAAAATATTGAACCCCGGGTTCAAAATATTATGGCCGCGATATTTTGAAACCCTCTCGAATTTTCATTGCTCTTGGAGAAGGGGTTCAAAATATTATGGCCGCGATATATTGAACCCCCTTCCTTTTTCCAATTTCCTTTGGAGAGGGGGTTCAAAATATTATGGCTGCTATATATTGAACCCCCCTCCTTTTTTTATTGCTATTGGAGAAGGGGTTCAAAATATTATGGCTGCAATATATTGAACCCCCTACCTATTTCCAATTCCTATTGGAGAGGGGGTTCAAAATATTATGGCTGCGATATTTTGAGCCCCCTACTGTTTCCAATTTACTTTGGAGAGGGGGTTCAAAATATTATGGCTGCGACATATTGAACCCCCTACTGTTTCCAATTTCCTTTGGAGAGGGGGTTCAAAATATTATGGCTGCGATATTTTGACCCCCTACCTATTTCCAATTCCCATTGGAGAGGGGGTTCAAAATATTATGGCTGCGATATATTGAACCCCCTACTGTTTCCAATTTCCTTTGGAGAGGGGGTTCAAAATATTATGGCTGCGATATATTGAACCCCCTACCTATTTCCAATTCCCATTGGAGAGGGGGTTCAAAATATTATGGCTTTGATATATTGAACCCCCTACTGTTTCCAATTTCCTTTGGAGAGGGGGTTCAAAATATTATGGCTGCGATATTTTGAACCCCCTACCTATTTCCAATTCCCATTGGAGATGGGGTTCAAAATATTATGGCTGGGATATAATGAACCCCCCTCCTTTTTTTATTGCTATTGGAGAGGGGGTTCAAAATATTGTGGCTGCGATATATTGAACCCCCTACATATTTCCAATTCCCATTGGAGAGGGGGTTCAAAATATTATGGCTGCGATATATTGAACCCCCTACTGTTTCCAATTTCCTTTGGAGAGGGGGTTCAAAATATTATGGCTGCGATATTTTGAACCCCCTACCTATTTCCAATTCCCATTGGAGAGGGGGTTCAAAATATTATGGCTGCGATATATTGAACCCCCTACTGTTTCCAATTTCCTTTGGAGAGGGGGTTCAAAATATTATGGCTGCGATATATTGAACCCCCTACCTATTTCCAATTCCCGTTGGAGAGGGGGTTCAAAATATTATGGCTGCGATATATTGAACCCCCTACCTATTTCCAATTCCCATTGGAGAGGGGGTTCAAAATATTATGGCTGCGATATATTGAACCCCCCTCCTTTTTTTATTGCTTTTGGAGAGGGGATTCAAAATATTATGGCTGCGATATTTTGAACCCCCTACCTATTTCCAATTCCCATTGGAGAGGGGGTTCAAAATATTATGGCTTTGATATATTGAACCCCCTACTGTTTCCAATTTCCTTCGGAGAGGGGGTTCAAAATATTATGGCTGCGATATATTGAACCCCCTACTGTTTCCAATTTCCTTTGGAGAGGGGGTTCAAAATATTATGGCTGCGATATATTGACCCCCCTACCTATTTCCAATTCCTATTGGAGAGGGGGTTCAAAATATTATGGCTGCGATATATTGAACCCCCTTCTGTTTCCAATTTCCTTTGGAGAGGGGGTTCAAAATATTATGGCTGCGATATTTTGAACCCCCTACCTATTTCCAATTCCCATTGGAGAGGGGGTTCAAAATATTATGGCTGCGATATATTGAACCCCCTCCTTTTTTTATTGCTATTGGAGAGGGGGTTCAAAATATTATAGCTGCGATATATTGAACCCCCTACCTATTTCCAATTCCCATTGGAGAGGGGGTTCAAAATATTATGGCTGCGATATATTGACCCCCCTACTGTTTCCAATTTCCTTTGGAGAGGGGGTTCAAAATATTATGGCTGCGATATATTGAACCCCCTACTGTTTCCAATTTCCTTTGGAGAGGGGGTTCAAAATATTATGGCTGCGATATATTGACCCCCCTACCTATTTCCAATTCCCATTGGAGAGGGGGTTCAAAATATTATGGCTGCGATATATTGAACCCCCCTCCTTTTTATGGCTTACGGCCATCTAGTTGCCGGACAATCTTTACGGCAAAGAGTTCAGTTATCTGAACATGCGCGAGAAAAAATAGTTCTATTCGAATGTTGCAAAGTTAACTGTTTGTTGTTCATAATAAATATCTTTAAGCAGGATTATATTTTCCATATGTTATTATCACTTATGTTATTGTAACCAATATGAATTGACTTTATTTAAATAAACTCGAAATCTAACGCGAATGAATATTAACTGCAGTGTTTTCCCTAGGTCGTTTTTGCATAGAGGTATAGGCCCCCGCCATGCATCACACAGTGCCGCCATGCTTTCCGCTATGCATACTTACATGTATTATAAGCAAAAAATCTTTATCCAATTATTTCAGATCCTAACAGTGATAAGTAAATGTAAAGTTGTCGTTATTTCGTTCAATTTTCATAAAAACGTTTGCACCCGCAGAGAGCGTCGCTAACTTCGATCGACATCGATCTCAGCAAGGGGGAAAGTGTTTAACGGTTAAAGAACTGAACTTATGATTGAGATATATTGAAACTGGGATTATAAATCGGTAATAAATGCATAAATAGAGGGGCAATTACTACTTGTTTTAATATAATGTGCTCTTCGACACCTCCGCCATTATCGAATGTTGGGGATTTTCCAAGATCTAAAAATAGCACAATGTTCCCTCGATGGAGTTACCTTGGTTGTGCTATGATTGAACTGTTTATTTGTCGTAAAAATATTGGAAACTTGAGACCAAATGTACTCAAATAAGAAAACAATATACAGTGAAGCTTGATTGCAAGTCATATACGGAAGCGATGTCACATTACTATAACATAGAGACATCGTATAGTATGCCTCTGAAAATGACTGTGTACACATGTCATGTGAAGAGAGACTGACTGCAAAGTTATAGTGCAGTAATTAATTTTAATAAAATTTGGTGTCAAAACAAGTTTGCTGTAATTGCATAGTTCTGCCTGTTTCTTCCCCCCGCCTCCCCCCCCCCCCTCCAAAGAGTTTATCCCTGTACAAAGGGAAAAAAATAAAACAGAAGGTGTTAGAACTGCCTTGTGAATCTATATTTCTTATAAAAGCTTGTGAAGGTCAGCCTCTTAAAAAAGTAGAAAAAACCCCAGAAAAATATGAATAAATATACATTTATGAAATCCAAATAAAATGGAATAATACTTGTTGGTGTAGATTTCATGAGAATTCATTAATTATAGTACATAACATGCAGTACATTTCATCATTTGGTTATTATTATTTTTACGCGCAGTGATTTCGCGCTGGCTGTAGCGCTGTTACGTCGCACAGTGCACCAACTATCGCGCAAGTTCATAGTGCGTAGGAATACAAGGTGTACTGATAATTGAGAGCATGTTGGTTTTAAGTGTTTTTATGTCCTATATAGCTGAATGAATTTACAGTTAATGTACTTCAGTTGTTGGATAAAAGAAAGAAACAAATTGTCTCATATTGGAGTTTGAGTCTGACATCATCATTATTATTTTATGCAGTCTATGATTTTCCTAAAAGCATTGGTGGTTTCAACCAATTGATAAAAGAGGCGTCTAGATTTCAATCCTGTCTGTTTCGGTCCCTAAGGTTCGACCAATCAACAAATGGGGCATGTTGATATCGGTCCTGTTAGTTTCTATAGATCTATGAATTACATGTAGCTAGTTACTTTCTATAGAGCTATAAATAAACTAAAGTTTCCGTAAGAAATAGAGGGAATCATACTCGATCCATGTAAATATAGTCATATCAAACCCGTAAGCCATTATGGCCCTTCAGGCCTTTGATTTTATTGCTATTGGAGAGGGGGTTCAAAATATTATAGCTGCGATATTTTGAACCCCCTACCTATTTCCAATTCCCATTGGAGAGGGGGTTCAAAATATTATGGCTGCGATATATTGAACCCCCCTCCTTTTTTTATGGCGTCGAGCAAAGCTCGAAAGCCATCTAGGGATCGTACGTCCGGAAGTTACATTTTTAGGAGCCAAACAACTCAAATGAGTGCAAAGTTTTCGTATGTGTTTGAAGAAAATAGATGACATATACTTCAATTTCGAGCAGAACTGTACGTCAACAAAACAAGTTTGCAGATTCGAAATGGTTGCCGTCTTTAAAAATGTTCACATTTTATTGAAAACAACATGTCTCAGTTTCAGCGGATGAATACATTAGCACCGAGACACATGCGATAGCTGGGCTAACACACTCAATTTGGTTATGAAATGTACTAGCCTGCAAAATAGATTATTTTGTATCCATATCGAAAATTGACAATGCACAAATGTTTGATCTTGTAGGAACAAAACTTCCTAATCGAGCGATAAGTACATCTACAACCAAAAGTTATTTTAAACCAACTGGTGAACTACTTTCACTTTGTAAACAATGTGAATGGGTGCTTTCTTTTATCTACCCCTGATCTTTTCGGACCGTGTCATTTGGACCCTTGTGAATTTTAGATGAAATTGATAATAAGAGACAGAGTGGTTATCAGCAGTATACAATATATAGAATTAAACACAATAATAATTTTAATATTTATTTCCATATAAATAGAGAAAAAAAATCTAAACGTTTTTTAACTCCTAAGAAATTTCTATATTAAACTTAAATTTTCAATTGAAATTCAAAACTTTTTAAGAATTAGGTGAGCAAATTTGTAATTAATTGTAATTTTATTAGTTATGTGATGAATAACATTTTTTATTTTTTTTTAAAGTTGACTAATGTATTTTATTTTTATTTTCTATAATTTATGAAAAAAAATACCAGCTTTTGAAATTGGTCATTTTTTGGCAAAATATTGCATATAGGGTACCCTCATTGTACGGATAAGTCCTCCTACAGTTTTCAAAATAGGAAGTTGGTCTTTTGCAGATCAATTATACATATATCAGAGGTATGCATATTGCTAGGATTTTGATTTTCGATAATTTATGAAAAAAATACCAGCTTTTGAACTTGGTCATTTTTTGGCAAAATATTGCATATAGCGTACCCTCATTGTACGGATAAGTCCTCTTACAGTTTTCAAGATAAGAAGTTGTTCTTTTGCAGATCAATTATACATATATCAGAGGTGTGCATATTGCTAGGATTTTGATTACTGATAATTTGTGAAAAAAATACCAGCTTTGAAGTTAGTCAATTTTTAGCAAAATATTGCATATAGGGTAACCTCATTGTACGGATAACTTTTCCTACAGTTTTATAGATAAAAAGTTGTTCTTTTGCAGATTAATTGTACATGTATCAGAGGTGTGCATATATCTAGGATTTTTATTTCTGATTATTTATGAAAAAAATACCAGCTTTTGAACTAAGTCTTTTTTTTTAGCAAAATAGGATATGGGTTGACATGGATTATGGATACAGTTCACATATAAAAAGAAAACCCGGTTAGCTGTCACATTGACAGCTTTTCATTTGTTTAAAAAATTATTTAGGTTTTTACTCTTCAAATTAACTTTAACTCGACGCCATTGTGGCCCTTCAGGCCTTTGATTATTGCTATTGGAGAGGGGGTTCAAAATATTATAGCTGCGATATATTGAACCCCCTACCTATTTCCAATTCCCATTGGAGAGGGGGTTCAAAATATTATGGCTGCGATATATTGAACCCCCTACTGTTTCCAATTTCCTTTGGAGAGGGGGTTCAAAATATTATGGCCGCGATATTTTGAATCCCCCTCTATTTTTTTTTTGCTATTGGAGAGGGGGTTCCAAATATTATTGTTTCCAATTCCCATTGGAGAGGGGGTTCAAAATATTATGGCCGCGATATATTGAACCTCCTACTGTTTGCAATTTCCTTTGGAGAGGGGGTTCAAAATATTATGGCTGCGATATTTTGAACCCCCCTTTATTTTCCATTGGTATTGGAGAGGGGGTTCAAAATATTATGGCTGCGATATATTGAACCCCCTACCTTTTTCCAATTCCCATTGGATAGGGGGTTCAAAATATTATGGCCGCAATATTTTTAACCCCCCTCTATTTTTCATTGCTATTGGAGAGGGGGTTCAAAATATCACAGCCATAATATTTTGAACCCCCTCTCCAATGGGAATTGAAAAAATAGAGGGGGGTTCAAAATATCATGGCCATAATATTTTGAACCCCCTCTCCAATAGCAATGAAAAATAGAGAGGGGTTCAAAATATCGCCGCCATAACATTTTGAACCCCCTCTCCAATGGGAATTGGAAAAAGGTAGGGGGTTCAATATATCACGGCCATAATATTTTGAACCCCCTCTCCAATACCAATGAAAAATAGAGGGGGTTCAAAATATTGCGGCCGTAATATTTTGAACCCCCTCTCCAATGGGAATTGAAAAAATAGAGGGGGGTTCAAAATATCATGGCCATAATATTTTGAACCCCCTCTCCAATACCAATGAAAAATAAAGGGGGGTTCTTAATATCGCAGCCATAATATTTTGAACCCCCTCTTCAATAGCAATGAAAAATAGAGGGGGGTTCAAAATATCGCGGCCATAATATTTTGAACCCCCTCTCCAATGGGAATTGAAAAAAGGTAGAGGGTTCAATATATCGCGGCCATAATATTTTGAACCCCCTCTCCAATACCAATGAAAAATAGAGGGGGGTTCAATATATCGCAGCCATAATATTTTGAACCCCCTCTCCAATGGGAATTGGAAATAGGTAGGGGGTTCAATATATCGCAGCCATAATATTTTGAACCCCCTCTCCAATGGGAATTGGAAAAAGGTAGGGGGTTTAAAATATGGCGGCCATAATATTTTGAACCCCCTCTCCAATAGCAATGAAAAATAGAGGGGGGTTCAAAATATCGCGGCCATAATATTTTGAACCCCCTATCCAATGGGAATTGGAAAAAGGTAGGGGGTTCAATATATCGCAGCCATAATATTTTGAACCCCCTCTCCAATGGGAATTGGAAAAAGGTAGGGGGTTTAAAATATGGCGGCCATAATATTTTGAACCCCCTCTCCAATAGCAATGAAAAATAGAGGGGGGTTCAAAATATCGCGGCCATAATATTTTGAACCCCCTATCCAATGGGAATTGGAAAAAGGTAGGGGGTTCAATATATCGCGGCCATAATATTTTGAACCCCCTCTCCAATACCAATGAAAAATAGAGGGGGGTTCAAAATATCGCGGCCATAAAATATTGAACCTGGGTTCAATATTTTATGGGGGGGTTCAATATATCGCAGCGATATTTTGAACCCGGGTTCAATATATCGCGGGGTTCAAAATATTATATGACACCGGCACCATTTAGCTCAGTTCGTACATAAGAGCACCTGACTATACAGACTCCATGGTGCCCGGGTTTCAATCTCAGTCTAGTCCGCCATTATTTCTCGCATCCCGTTAAACCGTATATACTTTCCAATAGTATCAAAGAAAACGATTCTTAATTCTATGTGCCGATCCATAATGTCGACAGCCCCAGCATCAGAATGGTATCGGGTGCGTTCGCCCTATCCACATGTTCGCCTTAGTCCGTTCGCTCTAGGTCCCTTCGCTCTAATTATCGTTTGCCCAAATAATCGTTCGCCTTAAACCTCGTTCGCTCCTTGTTTATAAATAAACCATATTATAAGTTATTTCATTTACTTTCAACTTAAAACTTGTTAACTTTTATTAATGATTCGTATATAATATGTTTTTCCTTCATCAAAAAAGACGTAATTGGTATAATTTTAAGATTTTATTGCCGTAAATTGTCGATAACCGTCTTCTTGTTTTTGTAATGATTCGCTTGGTATTTTTTGAACAATTAAAGAATTTGGGACTTTAATTGGCTCATTCAGAAGCTTAGCAGATGATTATAACATATTCTATCTTTAAAGAATTTACATAACACAATCCTTTGATCTTTAAATGAGATATACATGTATACGGAAATGGAACATGTAACTTTATCAAACTACTGTCAACCATGGTGATTATTAAGTAGTTTAAATTGACCAGAATACAGAAAAATATATAGATTTATTAATCCTATATAAAATTAAGGCGAACAGACACAGTGCGAACGGCGTCAAGAGCGAACGTACCTAGGGCGAACGAAAATTAGAGCGAACGGCGTCAAGGGCGAACGCGTTTTAGAGCGAACAAACAGCCAATCCATCAGAATACAAGATAAAATGTTAGTATATATAGCGAGATGTTTTCTACTTCCACCCTCACAATAAGCTATACTCTGTCCCAAGATATTTTGGATTCACGTTTGGCTTAATTGTTTGATATTTATAAATACCTCAGGATCCAAACGATGTTCATTCAAAAGTTTGAAAAATTTCCAAGATTTCTCAGTCAAAACGCCCCTGTTAGCTTATCAGGTTTCAATACAATGCTAAAAAATGTGATGTCTACGGAGATTTTGCATTGCAGCAAGCCCGGATGATAACGTTGAAATATTGCGCGATGTATTCCGAGTGTATTCCGAATGGAGAAAAGATGTAAACATTCCCCATTATAAATCTCCGTAAGGTATCTGTTTTCGTTCCTGTGAATTTTTCCGAGTGAAAGATGATAATGTGTCAATGAAATTATCTTGGAAAATATCCCTTTCAACTATTTCAATTGCACTTCTTTCACAGGTAAGTGTATTTTTATTAAAAATCGTCCAAACGTGAATCCAAAATATCTTGGGACAGAGTATAATTAGCTTATCACCAAAGTGTACATGGTCAATTGGTTAATCTCTCAATCATCCCTTCTTAGGGAATTCAATAGTTCTTTACCTTCTCAATAATGAGCGTGTCCGGCTCCACGCACTTGCCTACGAAACGAACGAATCAAAATATTCCATGTCAAAATAAAGTATCCAACTCCCTTTAATTTTTTGCTATTGGTAAAACGTTTAGGAGATTCAATCTAGATCATGTTTATAAAATTAAACCCAATTCGTAAAAATCCGGAAAATGTCATAATATCTATCCGTCGTAACAATATGAGAAAAATGTAGACTTCATGAAATATGAACACCTAATAACATGAAGAAGTTATCAAGATATATTTTTCTATTAGTATTCAACAAGGTACTTTATCTTACGGTTGCGGTTAACTATAAGTTTTTCTATAATTTATTGCCGAATTTTCTGGTTCACTTTATAGATTTAGAGAACCAGTTTCTTGCAATCTGCTTATCAACAACAGCACAGGACAGATGAAATCACCCACCTACCTGCTTTTGTGGAAAGTTACCTGCTCGCATCGTGTGAATATGATGAAGGGGAAAAAAACTATATCACTCTTGTGAGCCCTTGTTCCACAAACCGTCAACATGTCAGTTTTCAAAGGAGTCCTGTTCAGTTTTCTGATGCTGTACAGTAGTACTTTTGGGGCCATCTTCTTACTCATACCCCTCATTCCGCTGATTTTCTTTCAACCAAAAGTAGGGCGACAGATGATGGATCAGATGATATGGATTTGGCAAATTTATGCAGTGGTAAGAATGTTTTCCTTGCTATCCTTAATTAGGTGAACTTGCACTGTAAGTCCTTTATTGTACATTTCATTATTTTTGGAGGATTTTGTAAATGAGCAATCGAATTAAGTTAGATTAATAAATTAATAATTACCTTTGTAACTTTTGATTTATTGTCATGGATATTGATGCGGAGACATGCACACATTATTGAGTGAAACAGTCGGGTAAAACTTCGAACAAATGCATAATCTTCACGTAAAAAAGCACAGATTGTTTAAAATTATTTAAAGTCAAGGAAAGGGAATTGCGCTGAAATAATTATTTCAGTTGCTCAACATAGTGAAGATTTTATTTTTGTATTATTTTATATATTATTTAATACCCATCTTGAGTATTTGAGACATTACCATTGCGAAATAACCTTTATTGACACTCGTGGTCATTGAGCAGCTAGCAACTATTTTATTTGCTATTAGCAATGCCTGTTTTGGTATAGGCCCTCATTTTAAGACCAGAGACTTGTGACTTTTGATGCTCCTTTGTTCACTTTGAGTGGCTGTAAAAGACCTCACACACATCAAAAAAGTATAAAAGAGCAGCCTGTCCCCTTAAACTTTTAGTAGATATGCATTCCCCCTACCCCCCCCCCCCCCCCCCCCTTCCACTTTATGTTTTAGCAAAAATTTTCTACATGCTTGGTTTTTCCCTTTTATTATAAAAGCCACTATTTTATGTTATTTATCCTTTTAATGAGACAAGGTGATAAAAAGACAAAGTAACATCCTTTACTTTAATTGACACTTATATTTATAACTGACTAGCCTTTTCTTCCTCCTTGTAACCTCTCTTAAGAGTGGTGAATGGTGCAGATTGTAAAAAATGTACTTATATAACAAAACCTCATAGAGTGCATCAAAAATGGAATTTGATCTTTGTCATTAAAGTTTGGGAAGAGTGTTTCAATTTTTAATTCAATATTCTATGAAAAACTAGTTAATGTTTCCATTTTCATTTATTCCATTGTATCAACTGATGAAATAGGAAAATAATAACTCAAATTACCGGTACATTAAAAAGTCATCATTGAGTACAATTGGTTGTACGGTATTTATACACCATTACTTTAAACAGTTACAGGAGTGATCTCGAAAGTTAAACTGCCAATATTTTTGGAATTCTATTTTTAAGCATAACCTTGAATGAAGCAGGGTTTTTTTTTCTTTATAAACTGTGAAATGGTTTATAAGAAACTTATTTTGTTCAAATTAGAAAATCATTTAGTTTTTTTTTAGTTTTAAATAGTGGTTAAAGTTACGTATGAATGGATTATTCGTACGTGGACAAACTGGTTTGGTAATCTGGGCTGGGAGGGGGGGGGGGGGGCAGAAGGGGCATAAAACTTGGATGAGCTCACTAACATAAAAAATACTGAAATTAAGAAACTGATTTTATGAGATATAGAATAATTATAAAAGAAAAAAATACTTCATATACTTTCTCAAATATAAATTGGATAAAAAGTTTACTTGTCCTTATAATTCACAAGTTTAACATTAAAGACTCATTCTCATAAATGATAAAAATTGTAAAAAATTTGCATATCACTTCATGAGAATTTCTATGGGTTTTTTTTGACATGAGTCATATTCTGATGAAGTATATTTTACATATTTTTAATAGTTTTTAAATAACATTTTAAGAGTTGAATTGTTCAGAGGTGTCGTTATTTATCTTTGTCTGCCATTAAATTCTCCGAGAAAATAGCATCTGTTAATGGGAATGATAATGATCATCTGGTAAAGTCTTGTACCATGGACAAACTACTGTAGTTTGTTCTAATACAAGATTAATTTTTGAAATTAGATAAGTTATTAGCTTGTCTTAACACACTGTTTTTCAAGATATAAAGATGATATGATTGATTTCATATCACATATTTTTTTTTTTGTCAATTAAAAAGTCCCAAAATATTTAGACACATTTCAAAAATCTGTGATTTCAGTTTCTGGTGGAGAAGCTGTGTGGTGTGAAGGTGGTGATTACAGGTGAGCCGGTGGGGTGCGAGGACAGCACCATCATCCTGATGAACCACCGAACTCGATTTGATTGGCTCTTCATCTTCTCCTACATCCTCAGACACGGGCCTCTCCGACGATTTAAAATCAGCATGAAAGACATCCTGAAATACGTCCCAGGGCCTGGTATGTTAATTAAACAATAAATTCTTTCATTCATGATTCATGCTGTTTATGAAGAAAAATACATAGCCTGCATTAGCGTCTGGCATAATCATGATTATTCCATGCAGTCCGTGATTTTTCTTAGGTAGCTGTAGGTTTCATCGCATCGATAAACGAGGCGTGTAGTCTGTAGATTTCAGTCTGGCTGTTTCTCTAGAGCTATGAATTAACAATAAGTTTTCTTAGAAATAGAGAGAATCATACTCGGTGGATGTAAATACATTAGCATGATTATTTGTGTGAAAGTTGGTGAAGCTCACCATTTTCTCTAGCTAAGTGCAGTTAATTACCCATGAACTGAAGTACATGTTTACATTTAAACATCAATAGTAAAAAAACAAGATTTTTTAAGAGAACGCTTTGATGTTTATCATTGTTTACTGTTTATCTATTAGCTAGAGCTTTCACTTGACACCATTAATACATAAAGTACAGTACATGTATTTATTGAAGCTTACATAATAGTCTTTCAGATTTCAAAAAGATTTTATGTAAGATTTTAATGCTACATAAAGATTAGCTGTTGACTGATTGCTAGGTAAGATGTTCTTATTGTGATGGTCTGTTTGAAGGCTGGGCTATGCAGTGTGCTGGTTACCTATTTTTACAAAGAAAATGGGAGGCAGACAAAAAGATAATCTTGAGATGTCTCACTTACTTCAGAAAACTGGGGTACAAACCACAGGTAAAGAATGAATTCTTCATTTATTCATATAATATAATCATACATACATTAATATGCATACTCTCTGGGGTAGACAGACTATTATCTATTAGTCACTCTCTGTTTTAGTTACCCATTACCCGTGGGGTTTCTCACTGCCAGCACAAACAATGTAAAACACTAGAGTAATAGTGATCCCCACAGTAATGTATAACCTTTGTTAATGAAGCTGTCTATTGATCTTATGGTGCATTATATAGATCTGTAGCAAAGTCTTCATCAGTACGATGAAAAGGTCATTATGGTTTTGGTCAGTCTCTAAAGACTTTGTTTCTGTTTTTCATATAAGTATTAAGGTTGATACCATATTAGAGTCAAGGACAATGATAGTTTGGTAGATGTTATGGATTAAATTAATTTTTATGGAACTTCTTCATCACCCAGGTACAGAAACACTTTTCATTTCTCAACCTTTTAGATAATACACATTTTTAAGCCCCCGCCATAAAATGGCAGGGGGCATATGTTGTTATCCCATTCTGTCCTTCCATCATTAATAACTTTCCATTTACTATCTCGACAACAGTTGCACACATTCAACTCAAATTACATATATGGATATGTCATAGAAATATGCAGGTCAAGTTTGAATTTCGTCCAGGTTTGATGATTTTTGACAGAATTATGCCCCTTGAACTTTGAAAAAAAAATAAGAATTTTTTAGTTTCTGGGCTCCAACTTTTAAAGGGATGTTTAATTCTATACAGTTGATAATTCAATATACCTTACAAATATTTTACTACACAATACAGGTCAAGTTTGAATTTGGTCAAGGTTTCATGATTTTTGCCCTGTAAAATTAGAAAAAAAGAAGAATTTTATGGTTTCTGCTTTCTAACTTATGAAGGGATGGGTATATAAGGATAAAATTTTATATATAAATATTTTACCAGACAATAAAAGTTGAAATGGTCCAGTTTTGATGATTTTTGACAGAATTATTACCCTTGAACTATTTTTTACAGATTCTGTTTTTCCCAGAGGGCACTGACTTTACAGCCAACACAAAAGCTCGCAGTGACAAGTTCGCTGCAAAGAACAGCCTAGAGCCTTATGAATATGTCCTCCATCCAAGGACAGCAGGCTTCTCATTCCTAGTGGAAAAAATGAGAGAAAGTATGGGCATCTTCTTATTTATAAAGCATCGACTTCTTCAGAGCCTATTTGTCAAATTGCTTAAGTATTTTGAGTGGCTAAAGATTACTCTATGATGTTGTGGGGAAAGTACATACAGTAGATTGAATAAAGTTTATTTTTCTTCCCTCAGTTATCTCTCTAGACTCAATCCTTGATGTCTCCATTGGATACCCAGAAAACATTCCTCAGAACGAGAGAGACATTTTAGAGGGCAGGTTTCCTCAACAAGTTCACTTCCACGTACAGGCACACAGTGCTTCGGAGTTACCGCCAGACAGGGAGGGGGTGGAGAAATGGTGCCAGGAATGCTGGGAGAGAAAGGAAAGGCAGCTACGGGAATACTACACGGGGTCCAAGGTGTTCAGTCAAAAACCGATCCAAACCTACGTCAGGAACGAGCAGGAGGTGGAACATCTGTTCAAGTTCGCTTGCTTGTTTTGGACGGTGTTCCAGATTTGTGTTGTGGTGTTCCTGATATACGCCCCAATTCTACGATGGTTTTCTTTGTTCTCAATTATCACTTACGTGTTAATTAGTAGGTATGGAGGAATTGATGCGTTGTTAGACAGCGAAGCATCAGATTTGTGTAAATAATCACATTTTAGATTTTATTTATATGCTCCCTCCAAAAATTCATATTGTAGTTAACCTCTCATAAGTAAGATACTGGTATGTTAACTTACATTAACCATAAGTTAAAAGATATTTGGTTGGTTTAATGTAGAGGGTATGGACTATTATCATGGGTAGATTTTACCTTAACGAGATATTTTATAAAAAATCTTTGCTGTTTTACAAACTCGCAGATCTCAGTATAACAATCCCTCAGAGGAGGAGAATTTTAAATTATGTTATTATTTTATGTGGAGGTAGTTTTAAGATAGAGAATAGTATCTATTTATATACCTTTAAGACTATACAAATTCATGTTTCAATACTCGACTTGGCTCCTATTTGACATTTTAATACATTGGAACACCAATACCCAAATATTTCAATACATTTATTACTTTTATATTACCTAGAATTTAGGTTATATTACAGGATTTCCATAGTTTGTAATTGTTTAAATCTATCCCAGCTTTGTATACTTAGATTTGAATATTACATGTAAAAATATGGCTCATGTACCTGTAATAGAACATACTTCTCTGTCAAGTATACAGCTATTAAATAAGTATCGATTCTTCATTAGCTATGACAATTTAAAATGGTATAATGTTGATTGCTTTTTATAAAGGGTAATAAAAAAGGAGGATAAAGTATATTTGATGAAGACACAAATGTAACAGGGAAGATTCAATGCCCTTCATCGATCGTTATCAATTGATTTGTTTTTCTATCATGAATGAATGCTAATTTCATTTTTTTTTTCATATGCCACCCAAAAATTTTACAAAGGTTTATATTTTTTGTCCTCATTTGCACCAAAGCATCTTTGAATAGAATATATCTGTACTTGTGATGGTAAGAAAACCAGAGATTTCTGACAATTAACCTAGATAGGTACAATCTTACATTTAGACAGCTACTGCTTCTGACAATGAAGACTCTGCAGTGTTATTGCTCACCAAAGTATTCTTTAGCTTTAAAATTGTTGGGAATTTGGTTTCGTGATATTCTTCATGAATACTTGCATTTTCTTTAATTTAATTACTTCTTTGTGCTTTGTGTTTAGAATCCCCCCCCCCCCCCAAAAAAAAAAACAACTTTATGATATATCTAGAATAACGTTTTTAACCAATACCTGTAATATGAGATTTTGAAGGAGTTCCCAGTCATCAATGTGCATTATCACAATGAAATTTTTTCTTTTTTAAAAGCATGTTCTTGTGCATTAGGTTTATCTTTATCCAATGGTGCTCTGTTTAGGTAGATTCTGAACCTCTTTTGTCTTTGACATATATCAGAAAGTTAAACACATTGAACTGGATGTTTTTTTAGTACAAAGAAATGTGTTCATCTAACATCAGAAAAAAGGTAAGCTCAGCAGGTCATTAAAATGTGTTCATCAAATAAATTATAAATGTAGGTATATAGTTGAATAAATAGAAATTATTTGGGTAATCGCTTTCTTGTGCATATGTTTTTCAAGTCAAATGACATGGTATGCAATAAGCAAGTTTTTATCATGGTTAGAATTACTTTATTTCAAATGGAAAATCATGTATAGTTTACATGTCATGCTCTTTACATAGTTTGATATATATTTAAACCATGACTTGTACGACTTGTCATTAGTGTAAATGTTTGAAATGAGGTGGGTTTTTTTTTTTTGTTGAGTGAAATAGGAATGTTACAGAATTTTTAAAAAGTTTATCACTGTTTTATGTGTTGCATAGCAAATGATTTTAAATGAAATAAAATGATACCTATTGGTATTCAACTGTCTCCAATAAACTCTTTTTCATTTTGTTGGATCAGTTTTACCATACAAATATAGCAAGTATCATGTATGTTCTAAGGTAAAAATTAAACAATGGATATTCTTGGTTTATTAATTAATTTTTAAATAAACATAAAATGTATGATTCTTTATTTCAATGTTGTTTCACGGTCATTTGATCAAGCAGCTCATTATTTTGAAAGTTTAAGACTGTTTTTATTTACCGGTACAGTAGATATACCGGTACCAATTAATCCAGCTTTTGTTTAAATGTCCACAAAATAATAAACACTGGTTGCCTTTTCCATTAATGAAGGACAGTACATGTATTAATGTATTTTATACTTAGAATTTGAAAAAATTAAAGTTTCTGTACTGGAACAACAAAAGGGACACGCTTTTGTGATTGCCTATGGATTGTTAGTACATGTACTGGTATTTACACTTGCAGTGATTTGACAGCAACATTGATAGGTGCACAAAACATGGTGTCAATGCAGCCTGTAAATATTAAATTGTGTCAATTAATTACACCGCCTCATCCCCTCTGGCCGTGGATCATCAAATTTTGTGTGGGTTTTTACCTACACGTGAGTCACCATGAGATGGGGTCTGGTCATGGCGTAGTTTTAGTTAAAAACAATCTATTATGCGGATTCTGGAATTCAGTCAACCAAAACTGTGCTATATGTCTTGCATATTGGTATCGTTTTTTGTTGTCACATGTTTGTGAATGAACCAGTTCAATAGCCTTGTCTGTGTGTAGAATCGGTGGTAAATGCAGGGACCCCATTCATTACCTACACCAATATTTGCCATGCTTCAGTGATGTATTAAACAATCTGGATAAATAACAAATGGCTGGTAAGTGGTTTGTAAAAGATGTTTTATAATTTATTCTGATGCTGTTTGATTTGTGGGTTTCGTGTTTTAAAAGATTTTGGTCTGTTTTCTTAATCCTGTTTATAGTGCCTGGCTTCCACTCAAACAGGGTCAATATTTTGACAGTTCGTTCGTCCCAAAACCAAGTATTATATTCTGTCACAAAGCCTCCACACTCGTTAGATCTTGTTTATATTCCCAAGGGTAAGATACTTTTTCATACTTAGGTGTAAAAATCCACTAGAGGATCCATATCAAACATCTAAACAAACAACAGAACTGGGTTAGTGGTTTTATAATTGACAATAATCAGTATTTCCTTTACTGTGTATTAGGTTTTGTTCAGGGCTTTGTGTTAGATGTACCTCTTTAAATGATTGGTGCAATCTCTTTTGTCAAGTATGTTAATTACAGACATATACCAGGATGCTTGAATTACACTAAATTACTTTCATTTTTTATTCAAACTGGTATGACAGCTTTTTAAAATTTGTGAATTATATTGTTTTATATTATTTTCCAATTTTTGAATATTATATGTAATGTAAATGCTCTTAGACTCTATGCTATACATGAATTCATTTGCAAAAATTTCATTTTGTGTTGTAATGCCATCTACATGGATGGAGAACACATTACTCCACTTTTTTTTAATGTGAAAAGGGGGGAATAGCCAGAATGTGTGTCACTCAGGAGTTTGGGGGAAGGGGATTAGGAATTGGAGGAAACAATTCATTTTCAATTCTTAATATCACAGGATTGGTTTGATTTGATTTCCTTGTTGATAAATTTGAATATACTAGTCCCTCCAAGGAGAAGGGGATGGTAGGGGCCTGAGGGACTGAACTAATTATACTGTGATAGAATTAAGTTATAGTCTGGTGGAAGGAGCTAACTTTATGTATGATTGATATAGAATCAGTCATGAGATGTCTGTCAGCGTCGTGGTACTATCACTGATGAAGATGCCATTTTAGAAGGGGGTAGCGGTCTTAGGGGAGGAGGGGGAGGGATTTTAATTTTTAATCTAATGCGGTGGTCCTATGATAAAGTTTAGGAGTTTGACCTTGTTGACGGAATGACCGTGTGGTTATTGAATCAGGAAAAAAGTTTTTAAAAGTTCAATGCATCCAGTCTAATGGTCTGTCTCCCTGGTATATATAAGCTAGGCCCTGGTTATTGGAGGTAATTACAACTTGCTTATTGAAATGTATAGGAACTGGGCCTTTAACTGAAGTTAATTGAAGAAAACAAACAATTGTTTGTGTTGTGAAGTAATTTAACAGTAATTTGTAACTCTGAGGCTTTTGAGACAGCTGGTAACAAAGAGGCACACTTGTGGATATGTCAACTAGTGAGTCTTAGTAGCACTGTAGTATACAGTATTATTCTGAATATAAATAGAAGATTTACTGGTCTAATATCTGTTTGATGAAGTTTTACATGACTGTCTTTTGATAACAGTTCCATTGTTTGATAGACCTTCAGCCAATATGTCAGAGGCATTGGATGAGGAATTAGGTTTCTGTTCAACATATTGAACATTTCTTCTTTTCATGAATATTTATAATTATTTTCAATCCATCATTGAGAAAGGTAAACTTACTTCTGTTCATGGAAGTATGAAAACAAAAGCCATGTAATTAAAAACATGCTGTTGTTTATCGATGCATGCAAAATTTTTTTTACTGTAGGTGAATTTTCCATACAAAAGTGTAAGGATATGAATTAATTAAAGGACACGAAAAGTTCAATGAACCATCCTACAATCAAATCATTTGAGACTGATATTATTTTATCTTTGTATTGCCGGTAGTTTTATTAAAACAGAATTAGACAAAATCATTTACAAACATGAACTGGTAAAACTAAGTCTCTCTAACTTGATTTATATTTACAGTTTTTCAATATTATGTCTTAAGAAATGCCCCTATTTTTCCATCATACAGATCTACAGGACAATTACTTAGTTGTCACCATGACAATACATGTACAGCAGTGACCCCCATTATGGATGAGGATCATCGAAGAAACGAGTACCAAAGCATACACCTTGGGAGGATATCTCAGAGATTGCCGGGGACGGAGGACAGTGAGGGGACAGAGGACAAACAGGACAGTGGGGCGGGGGAGAATGTGAAGGAGGGAGAGAAGCTGAGGGTGGCTCTACCTGAGAATTACCTGCAGCCACTGGAGGCCAAGGCACTGGTCCACCTCAGCCAAAAGATGGGACCCACCCCCAAAACTCATCTCAAAGGTAAATACAGGTGTATGCTAATTACAGGTTATAAAAGGAACACTTAGTACCCGATAGTAAGCAGTCACACATACTGCCAACTTATCAATATGTACATGACTGATTTTTTTTCGATGTGATATACTAAAAATTATTGTACCAGTAAATTATAATTTCCCTCAATTCACTTCAAGTATTGTTTGGTACTATATGTAGGTTAAAAGAAAAAAAGACAAATAAACACAGTTAGTATAAATGACATAGAGATTACCTAGCAGTAATACATTAGCTGCAATGGAGGGAGGGGGTATTAACCTGAATGTCTTTAAAAAAATTATTTGGAGAGGGTTACACGGGTTTTTATTTTACTACTTATTCATGTATGTTATTTGAAAGAAAATAATCTTGCACTAAATAATGAAAAGGTATCAATGTATCACATCTTTGAAAGTCATACTGAAACTAATGATAAAAATAAATGCATCGTTTATTTCAGATTATTTCAAATTTCAAATAACCTCATAATTTTTAGAATTTTCAGAATCTGATTTAAAATTTTAGAATGTAGGATTTATCTGAATCTTCTCTCTGCTTTTGAATTTATTCCGAGTTATCTCCCTTGATAACGCAGTCCATTGATGTTCATTTTTATCAGTAATGATACAACTGTTCAAACAAAAGTCCACGTTAATTCCATGAAATCACAATGTATTTGCATGACTAATTGATTTAATTTTATTTATCTTTATACCTATACAAGGAATCTACACAGGGTATAAAAAAGTATAATTGCATGCATGTGGATGTTTAATGTAGATTTTATTGATGACGGATTTAAGACTGGGAGAAACATTAATTGTAAAGTTTTCAGTGGTCCTGGTTTTTGGTTTTGTGTTTATGGTCTGGTTGGATGATTTATGATTTACTATCACCTCTCTGTCTTTACCTGAGTGCAAGTGACATGCTTTGTTATCATTTATAGAATTATAGAAGGTGATATTGTTCGTGAAGTCATTGAAGCGTCCTCTAAGTTTGCATACAGCACTAATAAGGTTCTTAGTACGTAAATCCTAATTCGTTATGGTAGCTGTTGACGGATCTGTACCCGCATTAAATGTCCACATTTGAATGTCAACAGGTGAGAGAGGCAAGGAGTGTGATTACAAAAGATCCCCCCACGACCGGTTTGATTAGGTGTGTATATCTGTGAACCTTGTACAACTGTAAAGTACTGAATAGAAAAACCATCTGTAGTGTATTGTAAAAAGGTCGGCTCACAGGAGAGAGCCGATAAAGTGCTGGACATTTCCCAAATCTCACTTGTTTTCTGATCACAGGAGACTCCACATGTTGTGTATTGTACGAAAATCAATAAGACATCTTTGGTATTTAAGTATGAATGGCTGAGAGTGGTCATGATTATTTGGAAATTCTTCCAGATGAAGCAGAGGTAGCCATGAATCGGCCACTGGTGGAAATCCCTCTACTGGGTACAGACTCGGGTAAATATCTCCGAGGTCACGCAAACCGCAGCTTTACGTGCCACTGATAATGTTCTATTTTGTCTGTCAGTCCATCAATTGTTAATTCTCGGGATTGGCTGTTGTCTGGGTTTTTGACAACTGTAATTAAGTCTTTCATTCACTTCATTGTTTTCAAGATGTGAAACATCTGATATGATCATGTCATTGAATTCTCTGACAATTTTATGGTTTGTAATTCACTTAGTATCTCATGTCATCATTCCATTGGGCAGGTTATTTTTTTATTGTGTGGGAGGATTTGTTTGATTAAACCCCTTTACTGTTTTTTCACTGTCTTTATGCACTTTATGACCTGTGGGGGTTCAATTAATTGTTCCATGCAGGGTTATCAGCAGGTGCCCCAGAAGACAGGTTAATTGGCCTTTGACCTAGATTTGTTGTCAACAATGACTATGGCCTGGCCAAGTAGAGAGATTTAGTTGACTACTTATAAGCAGCGAGAGCTTCTGGGGCCCTCCACTCAGTGACTTGGTTAATCAGTCTCCCTATCTGTCAATCATAGCTGGTTAATTTGCAGGAGTGCGCAGGTTCTTTCTATCAGACCCAGCTCTGGTGGACATGTGCTAACATTGTGTTTACAATGGAATACTACAATGACTATAGGTTTTCTTGTAGAAGCTCGATGCCTTACTCTAAATGTGGTATGTATTAATTTAGTTTGTCCTCAGTTCAATTGTCAACAGTAATTAGTGTTAATTAATCAGAGAGCTTTACTATGAATGGTTCAACACAGCATCAGATAATCAGCACAATGTCTGTTCTATTATCTACATCATGCAGCGGTTTCTCTTTTAGATTTCTCTATTGTTTGTGAAAATGTTTCTGTCTGTTTTCTGAGGAATGATATAGTAGATTTATGACCAGATTCTGTATAAATGGGTCAACAATTTTATCAAATACAGCTGCATGCTTCTGGTGAATTGCAGACATCCTGCTTTAAAATCGCTCCAGGGAAATAGGAAAACCAGTGCTTAAACTTTTCCTGACATTGTATTAGCAAAAAAAAAATATGGTATTTAATATAAAAACAATTGGTACCTAGTACCGGTATATGGTCACAAAAATGAAATGCTTGGATATTAGTATTGATTAATTTATTTTTGGGTTATAATTTTGTCATTTATATGTTTATTCCCTGATATAATTATGCATGAAAATAAGTTATTGCATTGTATTTCAGGGTCTCTGGATGTTGACCAAGTGAGCCCGGAGTTTCCCATGCAGTCTTCCGGAGAGTATAGGCCTATCAGTACGGCCAAAACCTATGACTACGCGGACTGTCCGCACCAGTACGAGGAACTCCCGCACCTACAGTGAGTACAAGTCAATATTCCCACGGCTCTAATCAATACATGCCTGCACTATCACTTATTGATGATGCCAGCATGCCATGTTTTGTACAGATTTATAGGAGAGTTCTAACTTCTTTTGTGATCTATGACATCAATGCTTGATATGAAATTTTTAAGTGGGTTAATTTGGTTATCTGGCAGACAGAGTTAAGGTTTTGTGCATGTATTTGAGAAAGTTGAGTAACAACATAATTTGGCAACAGTTAAAAGTCAGCATCCTTTCTGGTGATAGAAATCTCATGTAACGAAAGCATGCAGAATTTTCTGGGTGTTTTTTCCTATCTGATTACGACTGCCAAAAGTGATATTTTACTGCAAAAAGGAAATGGCATTTGAAAATTTTATTGCTGCATGTTTTGTCACTTGCCCTATGAAACATCGATATACCGGTATGCATGAGTCCCGTGTTACAAACAACATCATTTTAGTGTATTAACCCCAGAGCCAAGCTCAGCCTCCGACACACCAGTAAATCTATTATTGCTCCCCAATCAGAAAGGATTGTAAGCTTTACTGTTATGGTTTATCGATCAGAAGCTGACAGCCAAATAACACAAGCACACCAGAAAATGTTACATTCATATATAAAGACACTGTAACATTCATTACATGAAGTTATTCATAGATAATGTCAATGTAAAAGTACATAGGGAATTAGTATTTGTCTAGAAATCTAAGTCCCTGGTTAAATAAACTTAGACCCAGAGTATCTGGGATAGCACAGACCACAGATAAATTCAGTTAAGCACTAAGATAAGAATGTCATAATCCAAAATAATGATGTGGAGGGACAATGGGTATTATAGGTTACTGATTCAGCTATAATTGTCACAACACTCATGGATTACTGGTGGTTGTACACAGTGTTAAACACAGTCAGTAGGAAACACAGCAGTGTGTATATACCCAGGATAAAGAAAACAGCTGATAGCTTGCACAAAGTATTGAATGCTTCAAATCTGTTACAGACATAAACCAAGGAATATCAATCAGTGATACCATGAAAAACACATCTATATATCTATTTGCAAGAACACATTTTGAACTTTTCTTGGCTCGGTTTGGAGAGAGAGACAGACAGAACATAGAGAGAGAACAGAGAGAGAGAGAGAAAGAGTTATTTCAGTGTTTTATGTATCTATTAGAGTATGCTGATTCATAGACTTCTATCTATTTATCAATGTATATCAAAGGTTATTATAGTGTTCCAAACATAATAATGTAAGTTTATTTTATTTTTTGTGGAAGTTTATTCCAGTGTTCTGTTAATTGTTTTGTATAAGTTTTAGTTCAGTTACTTGTTCTCTGTTAGTTCATTCAAGTGTTCTTTTCCTTACTTTAGACTACGCCCCAATGGCATGTCCCCTGACTCCGTGGACACCCACTCCTCCAATGGCACCACAGTCACTTCAGGAATTCATTCGGAACAGGAGGAAGGAGAGGGTGCCACCCAGTCGGCAGAAGAAAGGTATGGTCCAACAGACTCGGGAGTATGTGTAAATGAATATAAGAATAAAGTCTGTGAAGGTTCTACATAAAAATATAACCTTCTCAGACTCAACTGGTATGCTACATAAAAAGAAAATAAAGGCAATGCAATATGTGCACGTCTCCTTTTGGAGGAACCTTTAACATTTGCTTTGATGAAGTTGGTAAAGAAAATTTCACATTAGTTTCAACTTAAAGTGGCTCACTACAGCGTGAAATATTTTCTCAAAACAGCAGAAAATTTCTTGATTATGATAGATATCATAATGGATAAGAAGTATTTAAGTCAATAGGCAAAAAAATGGTAAATTTTGGTTAAAAAATTACATTTTCAAAATTTTAATTCAGTTAACATGAACAAGAGCTCCAGGTGGATTCAAAGTCATGATCTGCGGTTCAGAAGCCCAATACTTTAACCACTGAGCTACGATGCTATACAACCCGATCGCTTAATATAAACAGTTTAGCAAAACATTTAAATCGCCATCTTGTGACATAGTGTCTTAAAAATTATAAGTGTAGGTGTAGTGAGGTACCTTAATTCATGCTGTACAGTAATATCAGACTACAAGCATTCATTTGTGTAAATATACAAAAATGGTGAGAAGAAATAAAGTAACTGATCTTCTCTGTATCTGTGAGCAGGAAGCGGTTCAACCCTTTGTACGACACCATGATTAACACCTCACCCACCATCTACAACAAGGTGAACACCACGGTGAAGGCCAAGCAGGACCACACCGTGCTTACCCAGCTACGCCTCATGAAGCTGGCCATCCTCCTCCTCATCCTCATCTCCATCGCCTCACTCTTCATCAGTGTGTACGTCGTCATAGCCTTCAGTGATGGTAAGTCCTCGTTATCTCACCAAACTAGTATGATAGAATTAAGCTGAAAATGATGGTTTAAAATTATACCTTAAAAAGAAGGAGACAATGCTTACCATTACAAAGCTATTAGAACCTTGAAATACCCGTACATCTAAGTAAACTCTTTGTGTAAAAAATAATGATAAATCAAGTATTACTTTCCATGGTGTTCATAGATAATCTTATGGCCATTTTAAGGTGGGTTACCACGTATACAAATCCAGATATACATGTATAAGCTTGTAAATCAATAAGAATATTTGTGCCTATTACTGCTTGATCCTTACGAACAAATGGGAAGCTGATGGTATAAAATATGTTTAGAATTACTAGCTTACAATCTCTTTTAAAATGCTTACCCTCCATACTAATCCTACTTTTAACTCTGAGCAACTGCAAAAATGAAAATATTTACTGATGATGATGCAACACATAAAATACAAATGTTTTAATAAATGTAAATTTGGTGGGATGAATCACATAAATTTAGGGCACTAGGTTATTAAACTGTTGATCAACTTTCACTCTAGGTCAAGTTGTATGAAGATTACCATTAATCTGTTATTATTAGTACAACAATAAATGGAATGCTTTATAGGGCATTTATATAAGGACAACCCCTTCTTTTACAGGACCCACTAAAGTAGCCTCCTTACAGAAAGAGCTCCAAAGTCTCAAGTCCAATTATACCACCATGAACATTAAGGTTTGTGTCAGAAATGAACAGCTTCCAACCAACTTTTGTATCGTACCATTTCAATAATGTATTATTTTTTATTCGCCAACAAACAAATTAAACACAATACATGTATTGTTTAAACTGGTTTTGTAGAGATGATTTAAATATGTCAATTGTTTTATCCTTACAACTGAAGATGAACAGTGTATTTTGAACTGTATGAATTACTGCAATAGCAAGAATATAAAGTACATGTATCACAAGTTACAAGTGCATTGTATCTGGTTACTGAGAATCAGAGTCGCATGTCTAAGCATGACACATAACATGTAATGTAAAGAGAAGCACTTGAACTACTCTGCAAATCGGAAGAAACACCTATCAACTCAAACAAAAAATATCAACTACGCATTTTTTATTTGTATTGTCTTTGTTTTTTAAATAAATTTAAAAATATATTTGCTTTCAGATGAGGATTTTGGAATCTCTTGTTGCGGGGAATAAGTCATTTGAATACATCAATGATCTTGATGACAAGGTAATTATTAAAAAATGACATAAAATCAAAACAGAAAGACTATGCACACCTTTATTATTTCGATCGATCTTTTTAACTTGGTCATTCATGATTTAAACAAGTTTAATATGTCTGAAGGAAATATATATATATCGTAAATTAATCTCTGGAGATATAAAAAATTTTGAAAAGCGTAGCAATTTTCCTGGAATTGATTTCAGTCTGGTGTATGGAGTGTTCTCCAGGTAAACGGTGGTACATGTATATAAGCATGCCCATGTATGTATCTCTGTACAGGTACATATACTTATTCCTGTACAGTACCTCCTTACCCAGTCAGCTCCTTCAGCATGCATCCTGTCATTACTCAACATAAAGTACGGTACACTAATTAATTCTGCTAGAGTGTACAAAATCCCCTTTTCCCAAAACAAGACAAATATTCAATAATATTTTTTTTTTCATTATCATATTTGAGATCAGTACATGTATGTATATGACAGGGATGAAGAATCAATAAAGAATGTTTTTGATAACCATAGAATGCAACCTTAAATATGTTTTTATTTCCTAACAACTCTCTGAATCATGTCTTCTTATTTTCAGCTTATCTATTTTCAACAACAGACGAAGGAGAATATATCTTCCCTGAACTCAAATTTATCGAACACAAAAGTTACGTTACAACAAGTCCATGATCAAGTTAGTTTCAGTTATCAAAACCTCACTTCCATCATGGCATCCCAGAATTCCATAGTACAGGAACAGCTCCTGAATATCAGCAAAATGGAGGGACCTCAGGTATGTCATATGTTGAACTAATTTTGGATCAAGGGGAAATAACTCCTGGAGACTGAGCAGGCAAAAAAATGTTTTTTGATATTTTTAAAGCAGATGACCACATAAATGTTATGACCATACTTTATAGAGACTTTACTGACTGATATTTGTATTTTGACAGGGTCCCCAGGGAGTGGGTAATCTGAGTGCCTGTTTTATGAAGACTGATACAGCCAGCTCTGCAAGTGACACAACGAGGACATCCACTCTCAATCCATTTCCTCCAATGGAGGACTTTGAGGTACTTAATTTCTGCTTTGTCTAAAATCAGACTCAACTTACTGTAATTTCAGTTTTGTGAAATAGGAATCTACCAGTACTTAATTTCTGATATTCATTTCATATATTCATTTCATATAATTATCAAAGCAAGTTAAGTTTCCTTAATTTGTTTGAATGTTTTGTTATATTAGATTTCCACAGTTTCATATAAGACATATGGCAAACAAAAGCATATTGAATGTCAGACTTATTCACAATGCAGTAGTTAGTCTTTGCTCAGCACAAAAGATTTGAAAGAATTTTCCAGACTAAAAAAGGCAGAATTTGCCCTTCATTATAAAGAAAATGAAACAAGCTCAACTTCAGAAATATGTAACAGTACTAGTATTATTATGTTGTGATATGAGGTGACATGTTTTTTTTAGGTTAATGAGTATCATTTGTATTTTTTTCATTTTCTTTAGAAATACCGGTATCTTTTGATGTTTGTGACATGCTTTTTACATTTATATTTTTCAGTTAATGTTTTCATTTCTTTCAGAAATATGTTGTGATGTTTGTGACCTGTTCGATGTCGGGAGGACTTTATCACACACTGAATTTAACGGTAACAGACAGTCACAGAGTGCAATATCAGTGCATGTGTAGTGGACAGGTGTCGGGGGAGAGCATCAGGAAGTGCCAGCTCCACGTCTGGCTCTGTCCGCGACTCTCATGATCAACTTCTGTGTACAAAAATTTACTCTCATACATGTGAACTGTTCAACACTTGCCATAATTGAGACATAAGTGAACTATCGATAAATGGATTAAACAGAGGGCTACAAATGAACTATTGAAAGATGGATCAATTCAGAGGCCTACATACGAACTATTGAACAATGGATAAAATCAGACAAGTGAATATCTTTACTTCCTTGCATTCATTTATTTCACTCTGGAGAAAACTGAAGCTGTGTTCATGAGATACTAAATATGTTATTAAGCCTCATGATAAAACCAGGAGTTAACATTTGAAATATAAAGCCCAAGATTTGGCAAGTGATTGTCCAATGAAAAACCAAAGATATCTAGTCATAGACTGATCAAAGTGTTGTGTCATACTAAGCTTCATGTCTGTATTCAAAACTTGTCTGTATCCTGTTTTATATTGAAGACTCAATCCTTTACATTTACAAATGTAGTTGTCCTCTAGGGTAATTAATAACATGTAATGATGTCTGTGTTCAGCTAACTGTTGGTCTGTTAACTTTACCAAATTGCAGAGATTCCAGAGATTCTGCGGGGGGGGGGGGTTGTTATATTTGAGTGGGATACCAAGACTGTGATATAAAACCGTGTATTTTGTTGTCGACATTGAAATATTAACCTCACAATTTTTATTGTTGATATTTTTTAAATGTCAAATGTAATATTCATGAAATGATGTTCAACAATATGTTTTGTAAAAATGGTTCTTCTAACCATTGAGATGTTTGTTTGATGACAACGATGATAATGATGACTGTGATGACAATGATAAACATTTCTAAACATTTAGAATTTTATCTTTCTGCATAATCTAAGAATCTCACAGTTCTAAAATGTTTGGTGTCTGCAACACAGTTAAGTACATGTATGTACAAATTGAGCTATACTGAACACTATGAAGTAGAGATTGATGTGATTGAAATGCCATGGTATAATGTGTGTGTACAAAAAGTATAACAGGTGCAGATAAATAAACATTATGATTAAAATGTGCATGCTGAGGTGCTATTAGTGTAGAAACTCATTGTGCTATGTCAATACAATATGAAATAAAAATGAAAATCAATCAGAAGGGCTTGCTGTGATGTTTTCCCCACAAGGCTGGTGTTTTATATTCATTTACATCCAGGTTCACCTATCCACACAGTAAACACTGTGATCTTTCTGATCTCGTCCTCTTGATCTGTTGCAATGATTTGACTTGGGACCACAGGGCTTAATATTGCACCATAAGACTGTTTTAATTGGTGCACAGATCTGCACTGAGGATAATAGCACTCCTTATCATTTCTCACCCTCACCCCCTCCGCCGACCCATCCCCGACTCCAGCCCGACAAAAATTGGTAAGGGTACCTTCTTATTCTTGCTTGTAAGAAAATATTAGCGAAAAAAGTGAGTCATGATATCATTTAAACAAGCAGAGAAAGAATTTTAAATTACACAACTGACCAAGAACAGGGAGCAATTACTCAAAATTCAACTTTGTTTGTTTAGGAGAAATGGATTTAACGCAAAATTAACCCCCCCCCCTCCCATTCTAATTGTTCATACGTACCAAAACTTTATCAAATTCCATTTGCCAAACATTTAGCATATCCTATTTGCCTTTCTGATTGTATTACGAGAGACGTATATTATTACGTAATAATTATAATGATTTTATGATAGTCACATAAGGATGGACGGGAGCAGGGGTGTAATTATACCCTATATCCCATGAAAGCAGAAATAACAATGAACCTGCAATCTTTAAAAAAAAACGATACACGTGTGTATCCCCACCCCCACACCTCCATCAGGTAAACAGCCAGGTATTTCTGTACACGCTCCGTGGCCCTCTCTACATCTGATAGCGCTATCTGATTGTCCCTCGGCCCTACACAGGGTCTGGTCAGGTACAGGGAGTGTCTTCTGCTGCCCCCAGGCATCCATATCTCTATACAGTGGTTCATCTCATCCACACAATGGTGTAGCACAGTGACAGAGATACACACAAATTGTTCAGTGCGTGATGTGTTTGGTTTACTGATTTCAAAAATGTGAAAATTACTCAGTAGAGGTAAGATTTAATAAAATTCGATATGACTATTTTACTTAATTACTAGCGTTTCTTGGTCACTAAAGCAAAATATCACGGGATAAAATACATATTTTATAGCATACTGTGATATTTAAATCAGAGTTTTACTGTCTTGTAAATCCTCAGCCCGCTGTTTTCCATAAGGTGCCGTCGGTTCTTCATGCTTAAAAACAACAGTTGAGAAATTTTTACGATAGTATCAAATACTTTTTCAAAGTTAATTACGTTCTTTAAATTAACTTTGAAAAAGTATTTGATACTATCGTAAAAATTTCTCAACTGTGGAAAGTGTAATTAAATGGCAACCTTTGTAAAAATTTAGAACATGGACTGGAGCCCCCCCCCCCCCCCCTTCCTCATCCGTGTTACAAAAACTCATGAACATCGAAATAATGATGTTACTTCTTGTATAATGCATCTTCACAATGTCAAAGTTTTCTACTATGGAGTTCTGTAACCACAAAACCTTGACTTTATAAATGGTATAATGAAACATCATGAGACTAATTAATATACAATGTAAGATTCAAAACTTGCTAAGGAACATTTGTTATACAAAAATTTCGTAAAAGTAGACTAGCTTACTCTATATGCATGTATTATAAATAAAAACCAAACCATTAAACGACTGTTTCTTTTCTACATATTCGTATTATCCCGTCAAGTGTGATGTTTTACATACATAATCTACATGCATTTCTTAAATTCCTTATATTACATGTTCTAGATGAAATGGTTCTTGTGTGTGTTCCTCTGTATCCCGCTGTCTCAAGGTAAGTTTTTCTTTTATCGAAGACGGTTTAATGACCAATATTTAAGAAAAGTTGTTGAAATTCGGACATGATTCGATGGAATCATTCTCCTCTGTTAATTCCAGCACAGAGCTGTTCCAAATACATCGACCTTGTGATTGTCGTGGAATCTTCCAACATCACGTCATACCAGGACAAACGGACGACGACATGGCACCCCGCCATCCAGATGTTCCTGACCAGTCTATTGGACGGTCTGACGCTCGGCGCCGAGTTCTTCAGGGTGGCGGTGGTGCTGTACAGTTCGTCGATCGATGACGTCATGACGTTCACGGTGGACAGAGAATTCGCGCAGCACGCCGTAACGTTCCTGCGACCTAATTTCGGAGGAGCTAATTTACATATGGGGCTGGAGGAGATGAACAGACTGTATCAGTACTACTCACGTCCCGGCGCTACCAAGCGGGCCCTGCTGGTCACCGGGTCACACATCGGGGACTCCTCCAGCACGTTCGCTGAAGTGTGGCAGGCCCGCATCATGAACGTGGATCTTCTAGCCATCGGGTTCGGTGGAAATGAGCTTGAACACGAGTTGAAGCAAATGGCCTCTGATTTCGTGGTGACTATTGGTGATATAGGGATGTTATATGCTCTAGTTACGAGAGCCTTGGAGAGGATCTGCATTGGCAAGTTGCATGTTTCCTTCATTTCTGTTTAAATGTTTCATTTTGCAACCCTTTCGTCAAGCATCCCATTTGCTGAAGGCGTAATACTTTTTTGCAAATTACTTTCTGGATTATCATCTGCATAAAATAATCATTTCCAACGTCTAAATACTGTTTTCAAATGGACATCCAATCCACTTACTTTGTTTTTAAAGATGAGGCACGCAAACATTTTAATACAGACTTTGAACAGTATGTTTGCGGCCAATCTCAATAATTGTAAAGATGAAAGGTGGGCAAACTCCAGCTATGCTCTACATATACTACATATATATTATAGTGTGCCTGTAGTTGGAATATTTCGTCCCCAAGTGTCGACGAAAAGACATGCAAACATTTTGTTTCCTCTGTGTATTATTATTGTAATTGTTATCATGTAACTGATCTAGTATCTCCTTCAACAAAAATAATCAGTCCTTTAATTGCCAACGTAACGGTTCTAACAACATGAATCGTATCTCCGTTTATGACAACTTTTAAAGTAGATGGCTCATGTAACATTGATCAGAAGATAAAGATTGGGTAGTTGTAAGTCCGAAGGATACAGAATTAAGATTGTTCTCTGATTTGTGGTGATGATATTGATAACCAAACGTTTCTTGTCCTTAAAATTAATCTGCCCAAACGTCAAAAACCAATAATACATGTACAAATCAACCAAATCCTACGGTTTATTTAATCCTTATGTCATCTGGAAAAAATGACGTGAATTTTTACCTTTTCTTTGCTAATAATTATATATATTATATTGAGGACAATATATAGTATACAAAAAGTTTTATTGTTCCTAATTTGTTGGCTCTAATAACGTTTGGTCTGTTCAAACAGTTAGTTTAAAACTATACACGTTACGTCTACAGATCCAGTTGATGGTGCCTGGTCTTCCTGGATGAACTGGGGAACGTGCACAGCCTCTTGTAACGGTGGTTACCGCTCACGTGCACGTTCCTGTAGCTCACCCCAGCCTTCCCTCGGGGGTCACCTTTGTGATGGGATGCCAAGTCAGACGGAGATCTGTAACACACACGGATGCCAAGGTTTGGATGCTGTAGATATAGTTCATTCATATTCATACTTTAAGTCTTGAACCAAAGAAAACACTCCGCTATTTGTAACTGGGTATTATAGATTAATGGTGATCACTGTTGTAGATGAATGGGGAGCGGGAAGCTGGTCTTCCTGGAGTGACTGCTCCACTTCCTGTGGTTCGGGTAGGAGGGTGAGGACTCGGTGGTGCCGTGACCAATGCAGTGACCGCGAGGTGGAGACCCAGTTCCAACCCTGCTCCAAGGCGGAATGTCCCTCACCGGGTGAGCTTACTTTATTCGTCCAACAGTTGGGCGACTGCGACAAACAGCTATATACAGCATCGTTGTACTGATCTTTGTATTTTCATTTCTCCAGTGAATGGGTCTTGGACGGCGTGGGGGGAATGGAGCCCCTGTGACTGCCATACAAAGACACGTCATAGCCGGCGGGAGTGTTCGAACCCGCCACCCGCCAATGGGGGCCAGACCTGTACTGGGTTGTCTGTGAATGTCAGCGATTGTCTCCCTACAGACGTAGATCAATGCCCTGGTAACGTTAATCCTTGCACTATATATATTAACAGTTTTAAGTATGATTACTTAAAATAAAGTGTCTATCGAGGAAATATTTAGACACATTCCATTGCATAATTTTGAAATTGCTGGGAGAATCAATTTGGAACCTCAATCAACAATTTCTGAATAGAATGAATTCGTTGCAAAGTAGTACCCGGTAGTGTTCTAAAGTTTATGGATTTCTCTGTATTAATTCGACGTCAATTGTTCTATTTTTAGAGGACGGGTCCTGGTCGTTTTGGTCTGAGTGGAGCACCTGCTCCAAGACCTGTGGTCAGGGAATTTCATCTCGAACACGTCAGTGCGATAACCCCGTGCCTCGTAATGGCGGAAGCGAGTGTTCGGGGACGAAGTTTGACCAGCGTAGATGTAATCAATACACTTTATGTCAAGGTAACACTGTAGTTATATCTTAGTGGATTTATTTTCTGCATATAATTATTTAATCTTGAGTATTATGGTTTGGGTTTATTTTGTCAGATTGTCCACACAAACCACTGCAGCACAGAGACGGCTGGTACATGATGCGTTTTTACGATTCCTGGGTACCACAGCGTTGTTCTGACGGCGAGGTCTTCTCAATGGAATCATGTGACTGCATGGCGGACCCAAACATCGTCACAGGACCAAGTAAGAGTGGTGCATGTCTGTGTTCTTAACAAAGTTACCTTGAAGCAAAACTGTATCACTAACTACATGTGCGTATATGCTATGTTTGATGTTTTAGGGTGTGATAACGTTGTGGACCTTGATTTTGTGTCGCACAATGAGGAGGCCCGGGATGACTTGGGAGAGAGGGAATCCACAGCCTCCAATGTGAATTATGACGGGGCGGGCAATGCAGTGTTCAGTAGTGACTCGAGTGTAGTTCTGTGGCAGTTTTACCAGATGGAGCTGGATTCTGGGTTCAGGATTTCCGTCCGAGTGAAGCCGGACGCCGGCCCCGGGCCGATGAGGACTCTGCTGAGTGATGACGATTGCTCCTCCTCTGAACGTCCGTCTATTGTGATTGGTTTCAAAACTATAGAGAACAACACTGTTCACGTGATATTTGGACTGTCTCTTCAAAACAGAGGAGCCATGTCATTTCTTAACATAACCACAAGGGTATGAATATTACTTGAATTCTGATGAAGTAAACTAAAAATACATTTATGTTTATATTGTGCAAATTCAAGTAATAACGGTATTCAGTATTCTAGTAAGATTAAAGACCAAAGAATCATCAATGTATCTAGTTGCCGCAGACAAATTCGTGTCTGTTTAACCTTGTTTTTATGGTACCATTTTTTTCGAAGGTGGACGACTTTCTTGATTTAAACTTCCATTTTACCGGAAGGCGGTTTGGTGGTGAAGTTAAAAACAAGCTCACGGAGATAATTTTCCCAGAAACGGGTAAGTAACCACTAGGATTCACACACAGGTAGTTGGTTATCAAAGGTTCAACTGTATTAAACCTGCTTTGAACTGTTTTTCCAGAGCTTGTACAAGCAAGACGAGGCCCGCTAGTGATCGGTAACAATATCTGTTCCAACTTACAGGGGTTCCAGGGACTGCTAAACCAGGTATAATGCATCCACTAATACCAATATGTAACATGGGCGTTACCCATCTGTCCTTGTAGTTTCCAACGAATTTAACACATCCTATTGATCAATTAGTAAAAGAGATAACACATTTATATGCCAAATTTAGGCATGATGAAGATACCCAGTGTGATTGTTTCAGTTTGAGCAAAATCAAGCTGTTTACACATTTATTCTGTGAAGATAACTCCTTGTTTATTAATTAAATTACAGATACAACTCTTCAGCTGTTAACTCCAGCCAACTACAGAAAGAACACTGAACCACGACAGGCAATCTGCAGACTTTTATTTCAAATCATAAGAAAAAGTCCAACACGTGTTAGCAATGAGCATTTGTATTTTCACAGCAATCTGAGCTGAATGACAGGCGATGTACAATGTAGTGACACAGGAGTGAATGTGTATAAATATGTGATTTTTACTATGAGTAGTGATAACTTTGAATGTTTGAAAACTATGGTGATTTAAAAAAAGATCTACCACACACAAGCATTTCAGCATAAGCCGTAACATCTGATCATACCATACACCAATAGCAATCAATATTCTCAAGCAAGTACCTCTACAAAAGCAACAAACCTGGTCTCCTCTAATTTTTAGGTCAATATATCATAAAATGTGGACAGCACATTAAATTCTATTTTTTTTAATGAGAGACAAATTCCCATTTTTTTATACTTGAAAAGCAAAAAGACAGTTTAATGGTTACATAAATATAGTTCACAATAAAAAATGGTCAATATAGAAATGATATGAAGTTATGTATATACACTAATGACAAAAAATGAAATAACAAGTGCACATATAAATAATTCAGATGAATTAAGTAAAGAAAATAAATTAACTGGATATAGAATTTGAAAATGGGGATGGCCAACGCCTCACTCTCAAATTCTGTAGCCAATGAGAATGTATGGATGAAATATGAAATGAATACTGCTTTTTCTACAATCTAGAAATCTATAAAAAAAAAGACCATAATACCCTCATTCCTTTAAACACACTCTCTCCTAAGCTTGACATTTTGAAGAGAGCATAAACAAAACCCACGTGTTGAGGTTTGTTTATATTATAATGGAAAGTTCCCTGATGTCAACATAATTAAATGACACATGACATAACAAAGAACATATACGAATAAAGACTATAAAAAATTGTTCCATCTGTATCTCATGGGTGGCAAACTGTGATGGTGTAAAGTCATCAGTTGGTGTTGTCAGATCAAGGCTTTGGTGGTTCTGATTTCAAGAAGACGAAGTGACCGATTTAGGAGCTGGGACACTTGAGGCCGGACGAATCAAGGGGGGAGGCTGTTGTAAAATTGTCCTCTGTGGGGGGTTCAATCTGTAAACAAAGCATCACTATTAAATGAGCATTGATATATTTACAGAATCACCAATATCAACACAAGTACCAGATTACATAAATTTTATTTTTTCTGTGGAAATTTAATTTGAATGATATACATATAAATTACCAGTATATATTTATCATTATTTATTTTTTACACTAATTGTCTTTACTCAATTCAAATACAAAACATCTGTTAAGAATTTTGTCTTTGCTGGGAACCATGCAAAGTTAGTAAAACCAGCATTGACAAAAATTAGTAAAACCAGCATTTACAGAGCTGTTAGTAATGATAATCAGAAATCAACCAATCAGAGAGAAAAAGATAAAATGATGATGATAGCTTGTTTCCTTATTCCAAATCACGATAGATTTAATACCCTCTCCCATAAATCAGCTATTTATTGTGCTGGGTTTTATGATTTGAATGACATGATAAAAGATTTATTAATAAATCTAATATGTTGGGATAAATATCAATGAAATTATTAAAATCAATAGATTAAAAAAAAAGTATGTTATGAGAGAAACAACACAGATTCCAATACTGTTTATATACAGACCAGGCTATAATAGATGAGCTATAATCTGAATGCTATGACTAAGCTCCAAAATCTGATTGTAGTGATTGAATTATGATAATACAAGCTACAGGTTTTTATCCAAACTGAATGATTAAAGCCATGTTATCAAAGATATGAGTGATATATCATTACCCAATCTACTTTGCTATTAGTCATGATGTAAATGTTCAAAATAAGGCCAGTGAGTAGATTACAAAGAATGCTAGGGTCATGATCTAAATGTAGCGATTGATCTACTATTTCCCTACCTAGGAGGCTATCAATGGCCAACATCAACTTTCCATTGGTGGTGGGCTAATTGAAAAGAGAAAGTAAATGAAAGCAAAACTGAAAGCACAAAAAGAAGCCATAACAAAATATAAAAATAACCAAAGCTAGAGAATTAGTACAGAGAGAACCAAACATCTGGAATGTCCTTATACCTTGACTGCTGAGCTATCTGAGGAACCTTCAGCCCCGGCGCCTGAGGCTGTTTTAGCAGAGGGGGCGGGGCAGAAGATGAGGCAGGGGAGTTGGTATTAGCTGAATCCTCTGTTCCGTTGATCTCTTCCTTGATCTCGACTTCCATCTTTGTGTTCAAAATAATTCAACAATATTAGAACAAATAGTTTGACCTCATCAGAAATGTATTGCAATTGGTGATAAATCTTGTCTATGAAGAATTTCACACCTTTTCATCCTCTTTTTCATCATTTTCAAGCTTGTCTGATGAGTCTGATTTTCCATGCTCAGCTTCATACTCTGCTAAAACTTCATCCAAATTATATCTTTTCCTAAAGTTAACAAAAAAACTGCGGACGTGGGCTTCAGTCTTGTTCCCAATCACTTCTGATATGGCTTGAAAATCTTTGCCATATTTACGCACACCTGTAAATAAAGTGGAGATTTACATTAACATCAAATGCAAAAACTGTTAGATTACAGAGTTGGTCTTTCTGTAACAAACTCAATGTTATAACTGCTTAAATTTACATGCAAAATGATGTAATGAAATCTGACCTTGAACAGCCAGAAGAAGTTCTTCATTTGTCCACCTGGCATTGATTCTTGGGTTTGTCTAAACAGAAAGAAGTAAGCACACTTATCATTATCATTCATTATATGACTGCCGTCACGAGAAAAGGGTCCTTAAGGTCAAATTTTCACAAACTTACTTTTTTGTCAATTCCGATTAGTCAACTCTTTCTGAATACAAATATACAAAGATATACAAGATCTTGTGTGTTTTAAGCATTTTATGACCATTTTAGTAAGACATGTTAACACGACTTTGACGTAGCTGGTCGGAAACGTCACGACGTCATGAACGTCAAATTTTTTTCTGCATAATTTTTTTTTTCTATACTTCCTTTCACATCGTATTTAATTGTTTGAAGAAGAATTAATTAATGATTTTCTACAATTCTAGATTTTTTACAATTTCAACAAAAGAGAGCATAACATTTTGAAGATCCAGATATAGTGAAAGTTCTGCAGCTAATCCAGATACACTTCCGATAAATCCACATGCACCCCCCACCCCCACCCCCGAAAATAAGATGAATAGATATATAAAGGATATCTAAAGAAAACAAATATCAACTTCTCCCCGACCTTTAAATGCATCAAAGTTATCTAAGCTGCAGAGAGGCAAATTAACAAACATGTAACAAACGAAGATAAAGATTGTCAAATTCGATGCCTATGTTTTTACAATTTTGCGGCATACACGAGTTTCTTTTCAAAAGGAGAAATATTTATTCTTTTTGATCAACCTTTTGCACGGAAAATCGCATATTTACTGATATTACTTTTTTTAAAGTATCTTTATAGTTCTGAAGCAAGTTTAAAATCAATCAATAGCTATTTTTGAAACTTGGAAGTTATATGGTGTGAATTTACTTTCCCGATTTCTCTTCTCTTTTATACGTTATCAATACTTCATTCTTATGAAATTACCGATGAAAAAAATCGCTTTGACTGTCTCACTGAAAAGTTCCAACTACAAAAATGTGGAGAAAAGATTTTTACAAAAATGGCATCTTATATTTATAGATTTAAATTTACATCCACCAAGTATGATTCCCTCTTTTTCTTACGAAAATTGATTGTAATTCACAGCTGTGTAGAAACAGACAAGACTGAAATCTCCTCGGTCCAGTTTTAACCATGCAGTTTATCGATTGGTAGAAATCTCCAGCAACCTAAGAAATATCACGGATTGCACGAAGTAATCATGATGATGCCAATCTCAAATTCCCATATAAGACGCTTTGGCTACAGCTTTCATCTAATGTACTGGTGTACATTAACAATAATTTAGTGACTTTTACTTACTTATTACGATCAATTCAATTCATTAATTTATCAAAAGAAAGATGTAAATATAAACAATAAAATGCTTTCTTCGGTGATACATGCGGGCTATAGAGACATCCACATTACAGAACGCGGGTTACGTTAATTTTTTCGGTATTGATCGCTACCTTTTGTTTATGTTTATTGTTTAAACATACTTATACACACCAACTAAATACACCCCCCCCCCCCTTCAACGTACTGAATCTACAATTCTATTCAATCGCTTTGTAAGTTCATGCGTACCGTTGTATTTTTGTGATGCGATTTTTATAAACCATAATCGTTGAAATCATTAATTATATATAAGAATTATTTACATTTTTTTTTTCAAAATGCAAGATTGCATGTAACTTTAAATAAGACTTCTGCATTTATTACGTCCATTTTTTTTTTACACTAATCGATAGTACAGTGCCGATAGACGTAGCTTATATTCAGTGAGTAGTAACATTTTTACATGTTGACTTAATTTAATTTTCTTACATTGTATTATCGATGTTACAAGATGAATGAATTAATGTATCTCTGCATTAATTTACTCTCTCTCTTTCTCTCTCTCTCTCTCTCTCTCTCTCTCTCTCTCTCAATATGAATACGAATATCGACCGAGTGATTATCAATTTAAAAAAAAAGATGAAACATTAAATAAGAGTCGTTTATAGAGTGCATACAGTTCCATAAGGTATTCCGAAGTTTTTAAGAAATATCGCGATTCTCGGATTTTTTTTTTTTTTGCTGTACAAGTACTAGTGTTGCACATCTAGTGTTTAAATTATATTTATCGATAAACATGAATTGTTTATTCGTAAAACGGCAATTTTTTCGACTTGATATCAAAAGTATAGTAGTATGATGACTGCATTTACCAACCTGTTTAGTTTTAAGGAATTTTGAATCATGTACGTTACTGATTTGAGATGAATATTGATAATCATATAAAAATGCTAGAAATCCATGAAAATGTGGTGAGTTTTCAGGCATGCTTTGATTGATTTTTATTTTAATTTTACGTAAAATAGCTCAAAAAGTACACACAACACGTACACAAGTTTTTCAATCGTACAGGCGGATATAATTTTATGTTGTTTCATTAAAGGCACTTTACATGAAAATGTCACTAAGAATAAGATTTTTCCATGAAATCAAATGCAATACATCAGAGTAGATTTTTACGCTGTGAAAAAATTCTCAAACTTTTCGAATCCGTTAGTTACATGCGTTTTAATTTGTTAAAGAATTTCAAAATTTGATCGCAACTTCTTTAGTAATAGAATTATGCGAGAATTTATTTTGTATGTTGGTCGTAACACTATAATTGAGACATAGCCGCTTCTCTCGTGTTCCTTCTGACTTATTCAAGAAGTGGTGCAGAATCGTCTCCCGTGAAGAAATATTTTTCTTTTGAAATATTTGGCTTGTATTGTTTCACAGTAATTACTGCGCAGATAATTGTTTGATTTGAAAAATACTGCTCTGCATCGATTCGGTATGTCTCAGTCTTCGACCCCTCTTATCAACAACGAGTATGCAGCGTAGTTTTTGTTTTTCACTTAAATAAATCATACATGTATTGCTAGTGCAAACAAGAGTACTTTATTAATGATCATCGTAAATGAACGATCAGTCGCATTCAATCATATGCAATAAGTAAGCGTATGCGAGACGGGTTTTTTGGTTTCGATTTATAAAAAAAACTGATATCGCAATTAGAGCATATACATGTAGGTGATTTCCAAATTAGAGCATATTTTCATCATACAGCAGAATGGAAAATATGGTGTTTAAGTTTCATAGCTGATGCAAAAGCAGCATTTTTATGATATTTCAGCATCAAACTGTGTGCAATATTACGCGTTCGAAATGTGTAGATATTGACGTTACATGTGTATATTTCATTAATTAAATGTTAATTTTTCAAATCAACATGTTATATTTGATTAAAAAAAATATTAATCGCGGTATAAAAACAAGGCCAGACTCTAGTTATTCAAAAAGAACAACACAGACGCAGAAAAAAAATAGAAAGAGCAAATAGAAAAACTGCGTTTACAATGCCGCTACTTTGACGTCGTTTTCTGAGCATTGTGACGTCAAAAGATAAGGGCCCTTTTCTCATGACGGCAGTCATATCATTCATTTGCATTTTATTTATCTTCTCTATGATTATTTATGGATCCATATAAAAAAATCAAACTGTAACAACAGCTCAGCATCATGACATCTCTCCTCATTCTTTCTGGTGACCTGACCCACAGCTTACCTCCGGAGGTTTCACATCATCAATCCCTGCTACCATCTTGTGTTTCTGCAGACTGAGCATCTGTTTATTATTCTGAACCTGTCATGTAAAGAAAGAAAAACCCCTGAGTGTTCTGTAATAATTGTAATATTTAGTCGTGATTTTTACAACAAGAGTATGACTGAAGTACCCATACTACATTTTACATTTGTCTGTCTATTATAATAAACATTTTTGTGGAAAGCAGGTTCCACTAAAAGAAATACATCACTTAATTCCAAGCATATACCGTATTTTTCAGGGCATATGTCGATGTGGGGCATAGGCCGAATTGCTCATTTTTAGACAAAATTCAAGGAAAATCCTTAGACTAGCCGAATTGGGGGATAAGCCGATTTTCAATCGATGATTACTTTAATGAAAGTATGACCGCTGATTAAGGAAGTCATCGTATTAAGTATATACTTTCAGAATATCGATGTAGAAAGTCAAAAGAGTAATTAAAGTTATTAAATTTGCTTAACATATATATTTTAAGCAATTTTTAAAAATACATCTGTGTTTTGTGGCTGTTTGGTCTCTTCCGTATTTGTCAGTGTATCATTACGTATCGTAATTTTACATAGTATAAATTTAATTGCAACACCAACCTCCGTGATTCTGTCTGGTAGAACTAAGTATAATATTTTACCAAACCTTTTATATTTTATTAATACCTTATTGCTAAATTTCATCTAATCAAGTTATACTTTGAGAGCTACTTGTAAATACGGGGTATGGCGTCCATTAGCTCAACAGGTCACATACCACTATTTTTACCCCGTGCTCATTGACCACGCAAGTAGTTCCATTCTAAAAATGTATGTATTATTTCAAAAATTCCTAGGGGTACTAAATGGTCGAATTTGGTTCCTTTTATGGCATGGATGGAAAGAAGAAGGTTTGAAAAAAAATACAGGCAGGAAAAAATTTAGAAAAATTATCTTTACAGGCGCAATAGAAAGGGTGTAAAGAGGTCAATGTTTACACAAATTCCAAAGTGAAAGTGTATTTTTCATGGTAGGGGTTATTTTAGGGGCCATATCTCAGTCCCCTCTCGATTGATTTTCCTGTAGTTTGGATATGTTGTTGGACTAGTGTCATTCTATAGGTATGCTGTATTTGAACTCATTTGAGCCGGTGGAATTTTTTATGTGATTTATTTTTGTATAAAGGAATAAGAGGGAAAAATAATTGTGGTCTGTGTCCAACACGTGGTTTCATATTCAAATAGAGTTATCCCCTGTAATCGCTATGAATGAGAAAACGAAATACCAAACATACAATATTTAATTTGTGTTCTTTCTATTAAATAATTAAATAGTGACTTGCCGTTATGCAGAGAAGTTGTAATGTAAAAAACACAGTTAATGCAATGAAGTGTAACGGTGTAAACTATGTGCCCCCAGGCTGTGTTTTAGTCACGGGGTTCACATCTTTGTATATACACACGACACCAGAATACCGTTTTTTCATCCAACAGAAAATTAACATACTTGCCAACTGACCCGATTTCGTCGGGTCACACCCAATTTTTCAACCCTTCACCCGATTATTTTTTATGACCCGGCATGTCATGCTTTTCACCCGATTTTTGTCGAACAACCCGAAAATCTCCCGATTTCCGGATTTGGTTCGTAAATTACGTTGCGCGTTTGACTTCCAGTTATCAACCCAAGCTAAGCTTGGATTTACGTAACGCGTAAACAATGCCGATGGCTTTTATAGACACATTATTTAATAAGTGTAATTATTATCGTGAGTTGTTTAGACTAAGCGAAGGTTTAAATCATTAAGTTTGATGGCTTCCAATAAGAAAAGGTCTTCATCGGGGCCAACGGAATCAAAACCAACAAAAAGAAAACGATATTTTTGTCGCTACCTATCAACATATCTGGGAAAATGAATTTCCATAGGTAAAACAAAGTAATCGAGTACAAAACGAGGCTTTTGCGTTTTATGTAACGCACATTTGAATATTGGATTTTGTGCTCAAAATGATCTGACTAAACATTCAAAAACGCTAAGTCATGTATAGAATGCTTTTTAATACACAAAAGTCTTCCAAGTCGCTTACAACTTTCATGCCATCATTTACAGAGTTCAAAAGCAAGGTTAATGTAGCAGAAACTCTTTTTGCATTTTTTTTCTTCAGCTGAACACAACCTACTATTTTCTGTGTCAGATCACTTTACAAAATTCAAAATCAGCAACTGTTAGTTAAAATGCTTCTTTGCAATAAAGTACATGTATTACACATAAGTTTTAACACATATTTCTATTGTATATACCTATGAAATGCATGATAAATATGTCGTGAATGTCGTTACGCGCTATGACCAGATTTTTTACTTTCCACATCTGGTCATGACCAGATTTTCACATGTTGGAGGTTGGCAAGTATGAAAATTAATTGTAAAAATACAAAGCATTTAATTCATTCTACACCCAAGACCAGTAATTCCCACGAACGCAGACATGAAAAATTCACAAAAATTCCGTCATATTACATTCTACCCGGTTTCGTTTTCTTTTTTACTACGCAATAATAGTTTCCAGGGTTCATACATGAACGTGGGAAAAAAATTCTTTTGATTGGGGTTGTAAAGAAATACCTCATACAGTACTGTACATTTTATTACCATAATGTATCGTGTATAATACGCACTCGTGTATAATACGCACCCCCAAAGTTGACCCAAACATGGCGAAAAAAGAGCAGGTCCTATGTATAACACGCACCCAAAAATGGCGAAATCAACGGCCGCCATTTTTCCTTAAACTATCGATGTTTCATACTAATTTCATAATCCATGTGCAATTTCTTTAATTTTGTGATCGGAACATAGCACTGCGATGAAAATCGACGGCCGCCATTTTTCCAAATAGCTATCGATGTTCAATGATAATTTTATAACCCAAGCGCAATTACTGTAATTTCGTGATCGGAACATGGCCCAAGCGATATTAGAGTCAAAGTTCTTACAATTTTACTTCAAAGGGACGGCATGATTTACGTGGGCGGTATCAAATATCATTTGACACTTCGTAAAGAGTTTCTTATGTACAACAGGCTATATCGGCAGTCACTAATCCCGTGGTATCAAGAATCACGGCTGGAAAAAATCGGGTAAATTTTTTGTCCTATGTACAACATGCACCCCCACTTTTGATCAAATTTTGGCTTGAAAAAAAGTGTGTGTTATACATGCGACATTACGGTACTCACAATGTCATTAGAAAATTTATAAACGGGACAACTATCGAACAATAGTTCAAACGGATGAAAAAAAAAACCAACCCTCATAATAAACTGCTACAACAGTACTATGGTTAAAAATAGGGATTTTATATTTTACTGTTTAATTTTTTCAACTCTGAGTCTACGATTAGCCGATACCGGGTGATAGGCTGGGGCTTGCTCATCGGAGAAAAAAAAATACTGGCCTATGCCCCGAAAAATACTGCAGGTATACAAATAGGTACACTCAGAAATGCTCTTAACAAATCTGTGGAAAAGCAAATTTCTGCCAAATGTGGTACACATTAAATATACACACAATATATTTACAGTATTCTCAACAGGAACAGATAACTACCTGTCTTTTGAGGGACACTAGCTCCTGATCGAGCGATTTGAGAAGGGCGTCAGCCTGACTCAGTGGCCCATTCACAATGACCTGTAGGTCCTCATAGTTAAGGTGCATTCCTCGGGGTGGCTTCCTCTTGTGCTTCATTGGGTTGTGACGGTGCTGTCCATGGTCGTGTCTCTTGGGGCCTGCCGTTCTCATCACGCCGGTCCTCCTGTAAGCATGATCACTAATCGGTCAACGGAGAGTACCTTCTCCAAAAAGTCTATTCAAGGTTTCATAGTATGTACCAGTACCACTCAACAAACTCAGATTTCCTACTTTGTAACACTGTAACTCACTCAAAGAAATTAAAACAGATCGTTGATTTGTTTTCTTTGATTTGAATTTTTTCAATATGTTGCATTGTAACAACTGATTTGGTGCATCACAGATTAGCAATTGCTTTGGATTATAAAACACTTTTAGGAACACACAGCACTTTAGACTACTTTCTAAACTAGACATCATTAAAATGGTGACCATCTCAAAGGGCCTCGCTTTAATAATGGAAAATTGGATGATGAGCATTTCAGAGGATTTTGCTTTGACCTTGACCTGACTGAGATATATTACAATTGGCAAACAATTTTTAATAAATCTAATAACCCCTCCCCAACAGGCATTATTAGGGTTTAATCTGAGCAAGATTAAGCTTACAGGAAATAATTTACTGTCTAAAACATGATTCTAAGGAGATTTGCTATGACTTTAACATTTAACCTTGAAACTTAATTCAAGGTCACTGCACACCCCTTAACCAAAAAGCTTGATTAATATGAAGTATGAGCCAGATAGGGCTATGGGGAGAGAAGATATGCTCCAGTCTAAGCCAGATAGGGCTATGGGGAGAGAAGATATGCTCCAGTCTAAGCCAGATAGGGCTATTGGGAGAGAAGATATGCTCCAGTCTAAGCCAGATAAGGCTATGGGGAGAGAAGATCTACTCCAGTTTAGTTATCTCGGATGGACAGACAGACTGATCACTACAGATCACCCGCAGAGGGGGTCCGAATTTAGAGAAGAATGAGTATATTTTTTTATGTGCACGCTTTCAAACTTATGCGCACATTAATTACTGAAAACCTGAAATATTGATAACAATGATTTTAAATAAATACCTCCAATACTGATAGCAGGAATTGCAAAGGGATCCTTTTGGAGTGATATGAAGCTGGGTTGTCCTGATGCCACAATTCCCACATGTGTCTTTCTCCTCCTTCTATAAAATAGTTTTTCCATTTGTTTCAATCAGATATAAACAAGAGATGTTTGTAAAACACTTATGCCCCCCTCCTTTGGAAAAATCCACAAGAAAATAAACGGAAACTGCAAATAAGTAGAATTTTTTTAAGTCCAAGGGGTATAACTCTGTCCAAAATTGCTCAATCGTACTCAATATTGAACTTGAGCTAGATATTATCATAATAAACCTGAATTACAGAATACCAAATTTCATTCCAATATGTTCATACTCTGCGAAGAAAATGAGCGGAAACTGCAAATAACTAGAATTTTTCTACGTCCAAGGGCCATAACTCTGTCCAAAATTGCTCAATCGTACCCAATATCGAAATTGACCTAGATATTATCATGATAAACATGTATACCAAATTTCATTTCAATATGTTCATCCTCCACGAAGAAAATGAACGGAATCTGTTGGTGGACCGACCGACAGACAGACAGCAGCAAAGCAATATGCCCTCCCTTCTTTGAAGGGGGGCATAAAAAGTTTGAAATTGAAATGGTGTGCTATCCATATAAATAAATTTACCCCATTCTCTTTAGGAGTTTCCTCTTCATCACCTGAGCGTTTCCCGTTGGAATCAGACTCTTCATCACTATTTAAATACATTCACAAAGGTTCAGTAAGATTTCATATTAATAATTCTCACTTCAGAATACTGCTTTTTTCTCTCATCTTTACATAAAATTAACATACCTGTCCCCTGTCTTGCTCAGCTTCTTGGCCTGCTTGTCCATCAGACTGGTACGTGATCTGCTCTTCTTCCAGGAGTAATAGTACTTGACTAGACTCGCAATGGATTTATCTGGTAACTGTATGGAAAGAACAGTGACTATGATCGTGGTGTGCTCCCTTAACCAAGAGATACTGATAAACTACATTAATAGTACACAGAAGCAAAAAAGTAACTCTGTCTGAAATTCTTTGTGGAATTGTGGTTACTCAATCCGATTAAAATCAGCTGTTCTGATATACTACTGATCTCGGACATCTGAAACAACCTGCTTAGAGGTAATGTTCGAAGGACCCGAGAAAATAAACATTCAAAAATAAAGTCATAACCTTTTCCAACCAATCACAATTGGCATTTCTTAAATGTTGGGAGAAGTAACAATAACAACAAGATGCCTGTGTCGTTAATTGCACTTCAAGCCTTTTTATTTAGACAGTTTTTTTATGTCTGCAAAAACAAATACAATGCATATATTAGTACATAAAGATACGTTTTCCTGGGAGTGAGGACTTTTCTCAACAAAGCGGCCACCTTGAATGAATGCTCCATTTGTGCTGGCAGAGTTTTGCCAGTTTCATTAGTTTATCAAAAGGTCGTTTGAACGTGAACTCTACGCGTTGTTTTAGATGTTAGTGGTAGGTTATCAGAACAGCTGATTTTAATCGGATGAGATTGGTGATTATTCATCTGAATATGGTTCTTTTCCATTCTAATGTTACTCACCATCTGCCTAATTCTGTGAAAACTCTTCCCATGAAAACTAAAGGCCTGCTCAAACAAGACTTTATCCTCAACGGTCCACTCATCAGGGAAAGGAGTAAAATTAGGTAAATCAGCTAGGGCCTTCTCAATGTTATGTTTATGCCAAAATAACATTCCTAATGCCTTAAAAATGAAAAGAGCAAAGATAATCTTTTCAACTCTTCTATACTTTTAAAATTTTCTTTCAATAGAACTATAAAACAACAATAAGGTACCTGTTCTGTGTTATATCCATGTTTTTCTTTAGCAATATTAACATACTCATCAACTGAAAATAAAATTAAGGCAAATAAGCATCTCACCTGATGATTATGAAGGATCAATTTAACGACTTTGTTCTTATTTAGGTGATTCTTACCTTTTCCATCTGAGAGATCAATAGCTGGGGCCCACACAAGGATAGCATCATTTCTGGGGTCTGGCTTTATTTCTATATCATAATATAATATTCCAAATGTTACAAATCTCAATATTATTCATACATAATCAAAAGATATTGATTTTTTTTTGCAAACACAGACCTGGTTTGTATTCTGGAACTTTGGCCTGATAGTCACTGCCAACACGCATTCCACCTCCTTCTTGAAAAAAAAATTGACATTGGGTAGACTTACACTTTAAATAAGGTAGAAACCTGTGAGAAATTTGAGGTAAATAACTGTAGATTAATTTGGTAGAAAACTTTATATAAAAGAACATAAATAATGAACTGAAACACATTGACCTCTCCCACCCCATTCCATTCAAAATATTTACTAGTAAATTCTTAGCTAAGATTCATTTCCAATTTACAGTGCTCCAAGTTGTGACTAAAACTGTCGCATTTGCGACTAAAATTTCAATTTTGCGACCAAAATTTCAAATTCATTGTAACTCGCATTTTCGCAACCGAGAAAATTTGGACATGCGATCGTCTCAGGATCGAAATTTGTCGTGATCGGGATCAAAATTCATCGTAATCGGGATCGAAATTAACAAAAAATTAACTCTCGGTCAATGTAATGTTTGAATAAATGTTAGCTTGAATCAAGCATCGCTGAAATGTAGATTAACATTGTCAATCACGTGGCCACGATGGCAGAAAAACGAAAGCCAGGGCTTCTGTTGTTTGGGTTTACAAAAAAGAGTAAACAAGACGATGAAAATACAGAAAATAAAGACACACAAATGCCATTTAACTTTGTCAATTTGTTAAAGTGTAATAAAGGATATATGTTACTGTATATACAGGAGTTTTATTATTGGTTTCATATTTAACTTGCTTATAAAATTATTATCAGTTATTATGGCGAGTGAATTATTTTTTTATGGCGACCATAAATTCTGAAATGGGGACCTAAAAAAATTGTTGGTCGCCATTTAGCGACCTGATAGCAATTGTGACTTGGAGCACTGAATTTCTTCACACATTTTGGATTAGATTATATATCATACTGAGTCCACAGTATCATACTCTGTAATGAGTCTCAATCACTGATAACTCATATCTTGTCTTTAAAAAAAAATCATTACAGTGTATACGTGAAATGTGTCTAAAAAAGATAATGTTTAATATTCAGGGGAAAAAAACACTAAATGCATTTGAATAATTTAACCCCACACCAATGGACTAAAGTTTCCCATCTTTTTTTTTTTTTTTTTTGCAAAATGGCTTCCTAAAAAATGCCATATTGGGAACAAACCCCCCCCCCCCCCCCCCAGGTCAAAACATGCCCAGAGAGGTCCAAGATGCCACTTCCTAAAATGTTTCACAAAAAATTCACCATTTGATTAATCTGAACCTCAAAATGATAATCATTTTCATTTTCAACCAACTAATTTTTGTTCTCTTAGAGAGCAATCTCACTAATTTTTATCAAAAATATATTGCTTTCATTTTATGAAGATTTATATTAAAAAAGTAACAAATAATTTTTTTTCCTTTTTGCACTGTAAATTTTTATCCCATTTTGGGCAATAGTCTATATCCGAAAATGGCTATTATAACCCAATAAGGTTAAAGTATTAATCAATAACTCATCTTGAATGATCACTATAATCGTTTTTTAAAACATTGTGCTTGTGAAATGAACAAAAATAGTCTGTGTCTACAGTTCAACCCTTTTTCTATGAAAATAAATTACTGTTTCAGATAAATCAAAATAACTGAAGCTATTGCTATATACTTTCCTGTTCAATAAATAATTTATGGAATTTATGGAATTTTATTCAATGAAAAATTAATTTGTTTCAATGCTTTTTATAATTCATTACAACCTTTCCCTTGGTTTCAATAGCATCGCTTCTATTTTAAAAAGCAGAATATTAATTACAATTTCATGTTCGAGTTATCTTCCCTTTATATTTATTAGTCGCAATATTAGAACAAACTCATTAATGATTATATATGATATACTAAATCGAGAAAAATAAGCATAAATAATAAGAATATATAAAAGAGAGAAAACGTGTAACAAAACATGTAATTTACGATATTATTTTAAACTGTATTCTTTTCAAATCATTTATTTCCCCTAACATGCGAAAGGTATAACAATGCCAGCACGACAAGGACGACAACTCACCATGATCGGAATCATCACTGCTATCGTCTGATTCATTTGGCGAAGAGCACCTTGATCGTCTACCATTCCTGATATCAACAAGGTTTTTCTCAGCCATAACCATCATAAATAGGTTTAAGCTGACCACCTAAAAGAAAAAGATCCGTTCCCTACTTTGTGTTCAAAAATCTGTTGGTTCGACTGAGCCACCTTACTAATTCTTCCGGCTCAGAAGAAATAGAACCATATCCGTTAAATTTTACAAGTGATTTCTTCCTTTCAGTCTTTGTAAAATAGAAACATATTACCATTTATTACTTTGTTTATAGAATAATGTACTCAATTTGTGAAAGATTATTATTTTGATTGAAAATGAGAAATTATCATATTCATACGCCATCGGAGAATGGATCTTCTTTTGTTCCCTACGTATATTTAGGACATTATTTTGATGGTGCTCTGGGCATGCTTCCATAGATTTGAAACTTACATTTTTCAACTTTATTTCAAAATATTAGGTTTTTCACCGAAAAATTTCATAGGAAATAGTTAATATCGTAATTCTGATTATCTTCATGTCTTTTTTTAAGCCAAAAATGAAAAATAGTCTACAAGTGTGTTTTCCTTTCGTTCGCAGATTTCTGGACATTATCCTATCTCTTGGCATTAACAGTTTTTCATCATTTTATAATATCATTTAAAATGTCGTGAATATAATTATTTTGTTCACCATTTTCTTAAACTTTGAGATCAAATTTGTATATGAATACTTTTATTGCCCTTTGAGGCCATCGTAGTTTTATATTGCCAAAATCAGATAGGCCCAGAACGCGATGGTTATATCTTTATGGAAAATAAGTTATATAATATTCTTTGTTTGCATCAGAAATAATTTGAACATTATATTAAATTTTCCTTGTTATTGCTATGTAATTTTCGATACATTGAAAACTGTCTTGAGAATTTTGTGAATTACGAAACGGATGTTTATCTCTTGCTATAGGCTAATACTTCCCTTACGTGTCAACACAATCGGTCATTTCCTTTTCTTGAACCATGCCATGAATGCACTTAATTATTCAAACATACACGTATATGGTATGTCCAGACAAGACGTATATAGTCCCTCCACCACTTCCATGTACCATCGACCATAAAGCAATCTAATTAATTAATATATCACCGTATAATTAACTAGGCTGCAATATCGATGTATATGCATGTAATGAAAGTACTGACATCATAATTATATATTATACTTAACTTATACAGGTATTAGACATTAATAAGCAAAATGGTTCTTCAAACCTAAAGACAAGAAAATTCTTGATATTGTGGGATAATTTATAGATAACATAATGGTTACTTATTTTATTTAACTTGAATATCCTAAATCCTCCAATTTCTTTTTCTTTAAAATTTAAGTCATCTTCAATAGTATTTAACACTTTGAAATATTGTTTTTCTTAAATACGTACATTGTACATGATTGAAAATTTCGGTGAAAACAAAAAACTTAAATAATAACCTTTAAACGGAATTAAATATTAATCTGCGATTATTCTTGATCTAAGAGTAAGATGCCATAATAACCTTGAAACGGAATTAAATATTAATCTGCGATTATTCTTGATCCAAGAGTAAGATGCCATCTTTCATTATCTTTGTAACACAGAATTCTGGCCCGGGTTGAAAATTGACCCGGGACTGTCGTTTTTCAACGTTGAATATTGAAACCAATTCCAATGTGTTGAAAAAAGAGTTGACTCTATAAAGTCTCTAATGCGTTGAAAATTGACCCGCATTGTGGAATTTTGACCATGAAGCCGATTCTAAATTCGACAGCAAATGAATTCATATTAATAAATTGATATTCATATCTTTGATTTGTGAATGTGGTTTTTATTATTAAAATATTGTGAGATTTTTCAATACTTTTATACAAGATACTGAAAATATGATGTAACAGTTGAAATAAAAAAAATTGTATAACTTAAGCTAAAGCTATGAATTTCTGAACATAGTTGCATTATAAAGATATTTACCAAGGTTACACAACTCTTAAATTTAGCCTTGTTTGAACTAAATACATGCATGTAACTGGACAAGTTTGAGCAAGATGGTTTTTTGACATATAATAATTCTGAATGTGTCTGGATCTAAGTGAATTGTAAAGTGGGCATTTTAACACAAAGTGAAAAACATCTTCAATGTCGTTGTGATTACAAAAAGTACATCTTCTTTTATTCCTTGCAATGGTTTTATATCTTCCAGACTCAATTGCTAATAAAAAGAGATTCTAATCTATACGCTGTAATGCATCTTCTAAATTTCTGAGGAATGGTCCTGAGTAAATAAGACTGCTCGCAAAAATTATCTATCAAATGTCGAAAATATAACATTTTGGAGAATTATTGATAGCAGCAAACTATTCCTGACAATAAACATCTTGAAAACCGTTGGGTTTTCGTGGTTAATTTTGTTGTCTAAATGTGCTTTTATTATAATTTTGTATGTTACCATAAATATTGAAGATGAACAGGATTTAAAAAATCGTTTGCTATAGCATTTCTTGGGAATAGAAAGTTCTGCATATTAGAGAACAAATAGCAACCTAACTGTTGTACAAGATGACAATAATGTAATTTTATATCTATAAATAGTATTTTCACACATATTTTATATCAATTTCATCACTATTTTTTTCAAGTCAATATTGTGGTTTGCAATTTTTCTCCAAAATTTAACTTTTAAAAATCGAAGCTTTTTGTTATTTTCGTGGCCGGTTCTTTTTTAACGCATCGTGATAAAGATCATTTAACATATGTTTAAAATGACATGTAATATTAATTTAATGTATTGTACAAGCATGGTTTAATGGCAGTACAAATAAATAGCTCATTTTTTTCAAAATGAGATGAAAACCATAAAAATGTATAACAAAAAAACAAAAAAACAAAAACCAAACAAACTTAAAAATAAGAGAGAGGGGGGGGGGGGATGTACATGGTAGATATACACTCGCGTAGATCTATACGGTTTTGCCAGCTAGGACCATAAATTGAATATGTATTATTCAATTCGATTGAGTATATAATTTTATTAACCGTTAGATTGCGTCTATTTGGTACATTTTCATTTCTAATTTAGTGTTGGCACAAAACCTTTACAATATCATCCCACAATACGGTGGGTATACATGTTCAAGAGACTATCAAGCAAAAACTAGTGGTTAATTCCGATAAAGGTTAGGGGGGTTAGTTCCTTTAAAATAATGAATTTAAATTTTCTATGTGTAAAGAGGTATAGCGCACTTACTATACGATTTGGCCTCAAATATAGCCTTTTGCAAACATCAGACATTTTTCAATATTATACAATATTTAGTTGAAACGCAAATTACACAATCACCATGCTCTAAGAGTCTTAATTATCTTACACGACATCATTAAAATATTCCGGTTTTGTTAGGGATATATAGGAAAGTAGTTAGTATATGATAAGCAATTGGATATTTGACTATTTGAACCACTCTAAACCAAAAACATCCGATTAATATTATGTTCTACATGTATTGTAGTACACGTTTACATTGAATTAGTTTGGGTTTAACGTAGTATTCGTTTTGAAAATTAGACAAATATTTCAATTAGTGTCTTTTCTAATACAATCATATTTATATTGAAAATGCATCTTCTGAAAATGTTAGAAGCGTGGCCTAGTGGTAACGCGGAGGTCTTTTTGATTTTCTGGTCGCTGGATCGAATCCACTAAGTAGTAATTTTTTTCCACTAAAATTGAAACATTAACAGAATATAGAGATTAAGTTACATGTATCTAATCTTCTGTTTTTTTTTAATTATCTTGTTTAATTCAGTCTGAATATGAGTACACCAAATATAAACAGTTCTCTTCATTAACACTGTACATGTACTCTATTTACACTTATAGATCCATTGCATTTTGCTTGAACTTATCACGGTTCAGAATATTATATCAACTACTGTTATACACAGAGTTTCCCGAATTTATGACAAATCAGTTGTTACAGACACCATTATAAAATCAGTACAGTGTATCCAGGTTTCGAAAATCATCCTATTAGGTACTTGAAGCTATTTTTAGTAACAGGTACTTTCCGTCCAAACACAGGTGTAGGCGAAATAATGGGAAAATGCGCTATACTTCTTTATATCCATTTTGAGAAAAAATGGGAAAGGATGTCCCCCACCCCACTCTGTGAAGCTACGAACATGTGATTATGTGAAGGCTTTCTAATACCCCCCCCCCCCAAAAAAAAATAAAAAAATAATAATATGATAAAAAATCATATTTACAAATAAAAATCAGAAAATCTATTATCTGGTTTTTGAGGTTATTTTGTTTGTTTTTATCTGGAACTGATCCAATTAAATGATGTGAATAATTCAAGAAAAAATTCACCATCTTCAGAGGCAACGTGCACGCTTCTGTTTGTTCAATCCGGATTATTGATAGACGCTCTGAATATTTTGTATAATACACTGTAAGAGTTACTTCCTACGTTTGTGCTGGTGCCGCGATTTACTGATCGAAATGTGAATTGACACCTTAGTCAGTAACTTAAATGTGTTTTAAATGCTGAACAATTTACTTGATCATATGAAAAAGGAAAAGAAATGTAGCTTTTCCAACGTTTTGCCATGAAACTCACTAAGCTATTGGGAATTAAATTTGATATATTCATCGTTGCAATTTAATTTCTATCAGCAAAAATGGACGGATCGGGACAAAACTTTGCATCATTTGGGAGCGGTCTTACCCCCCAGCATCAACAAGTAAGTAAAGCTACTAGATACAACAGGTAAAACTTCATTAAAGTTTATGACTATTGTGAAGTTTATGCGAGTGAGGAAAATTACAATTCTCGAACGGGTAACCCGAATTACCAAAATGACAGTGTTTACCAAAATGACACCTGAAATTACAGGAATGACACTAAAATCTACAGAAATGACACCTACAGACCTAATGTTTATTAAAAAATGTTTTTCATCACAAATATATTAAATTATATCAATTAATGTCTTTATTATTGTAAAAAGTGGGTAATAGTATACTTGCAAGATGGAAAATGGTTGGATAGTTAAACAAATATGAGATGGGCATGCATGTAATTGGACCCTCTGATATTCTAAAAGCATGCAGTTAAAATTCCTCATTGATTGTTATATATATCGTTAAGTAAAATTTACTAATTTATATTAGTTTTTTCTTCTGCTTAGTTTATTTTATATATTAAAGCAATAAATCATTATTGTCGTTTTAAGAGTTATTGTTCTTAGATTTTAATAAATATGATATTTAACTGAGGTTTTTATTTCTGTTTGGTTATGAAGCATTTACCTGAAAGACATAAATATATAATATATCCCCATTTTAATGTATTTAAAGTGTCATTTCTGTAGATTTTATTGTCATTCTGGTAATTTCAGGTGTCATTTCTGTAAATTCTGTCATTTCGGTAATTCGATGTACCGTTCTCAAACCAGGTTGTATATAAGAGTTTAATTTCTTTTAAATTGTTAAATTTTAGAGTCCCATGATGTCACCAGCAGCTCTTAGCAGTTTTTCTTTGGGAGCCACTCCAAATCCTGTAATGCCACCATCCAATGCAAGTTTATACCCTCCACAAACTCCATTGGCGCCCATGACTCCTGGTGTTCCAGTCACCCCTGGGGGACCCCCAATAACTCCAGGAGGACCCATGACACCAGCAACCCCAGCCTCAGAAGGTGGTGCTGGAATGGTTCCACTCAGGCCACAGTTGCAGTATGTGTGAACACACTGTTTTACATGTTTTGTCACTTTTCAATTTGTAAAATGAATTCTTACTTGAAACACATGTTAAACAGGCTCTGCATTTTAACTGAGATTGCTTTGAACATTATTAGAAAGCAACTGGCCACAATTGATTTTGTCATTTACTAAATGGGATTTGAATTCTCGGCTTGGCTATGGCAAAACTTACATTCATGATTGTCTAATTTATATTAGAAGGAGGATAGGAAATAAAATTCTTTGGCAATCATGCTGTAAAAATCTTTCAAATTTATTATATACTGGTACAAATCATTATATTCTATTTTGGGGGTGAGAATGTATTGTAGTCATTAGAAAAAAAATATGGGGTAGTTTAGAATGTAAACAAGTAGAATCTATTAGGTTTTATTGTCTATTGCTTGGATTGATTCACTCTTCATTTATATGCACTGTTTATACATAAATACAACTTTGAAGAGATTTATTTAAAATTGCACATTAGATATTTGAGATCATTTGGGAAATCTAGAATGGGACAAATCTATATATTCCATGTATACAAAAGACAAAATCTTACATTTTCAAATGCATGAATTCTCCTGAGTAAAGTTAACATTGTAAACACTTCTTTATTGTATTGCACATATATCAGGGTTGCAAATAACATTTTCAAACACAGGGGCCATGTGGGCTTCCAACTTTTCAAGCTATACAAGCCCACAATAATTCATAGGGGCCCAATGATATTCACAATGAAGTTAGTTAATGATATAAAATATATAAATGGAGAATAAAAATTGTAAAGTGCCATTATTAATTTGAATTAGATCCAATTTATTAAATTTATTTCTCTATGTATTCATACATTTTATAGATGAGATGTTTTGTAATTGTTAGCTAAATGACATATATAATTCGTCTCTGTATTTCTCTGTATTTTGGAGGTATTAGTCCAACCCTTTGACCGAGTTACAACCGTTATATAAAGGATCTTATTTTTTTTTAAAGATAAATGTAAACAAACAGTTTTATGATTATTTTAGCATTAATTTGGCAGAATTATTAACTTACGAACTAATAGTAATATCAACACTAAAAGTAATAAGCATCGGTTGCACAGTATGTGGTTGCATCACCCGTATTTATAACACCTAAAGATAAGACAATCTCGAGTTATTAATTACAACAGGGATTAACTGATGCTGTGAAAACATCTTCAGAATTAGTTAATTATCATTTGATTGCCTTTGGGATTAATTTAAATGATTGTAAATTCATAATACAGGGCGACTTTAACTTTTCTTACGGAGGAAATTCCAACGAAGTTGCCGATCAAAAAGTACTGACTATTTCGTTTAAGTTTGTCCTTGATTGCCAAACAAAATTTTACTCGCCATGTGGACAACTAAATCTTTGAGAAATAGTCGCCCACATTAAAAATTACTCGCATTTGCGAGTGGGCGAGTGGTTATTTGCAACCCTATAGATGTGTTTATATTTAGATAAAGATTGTCTTTAAATGTTTTCCAGCAATTATGATACAATTAAAATAATCAGCATCTTTAATTAATGCAAACAATTGTTGTTTTTATATATATTGTACTGAGGTTATGTCTATTTTCTTTTAGGAATATTGTTTGTACTGTAAATCTTGGGTGTAAGTTGGATCTAAAAAAGATTGCTCTTCATGCCAGAAATGCCGAGTATAACCCCAAGCGATTTGCTGCTGTCATCATGAGGATCCGTGAACCAAGGACAACAGCTCTTATATTTAGTTCAGGAAAAATGGTGTGCACTGGAGCCAAGAGGTATGTCTCGGTGATATTTGGATGATTTTGAATATGAAATAAATGTTTTAGTTAGAAATTGATGGATTATTTTGGCAGCATAATGCCATTCGTATTTAATAAATTACTATAGATTTATTTTGCTGGTACTGGATTTGTAACAGTTTGTTAGTCATGGTTAAATTTTGATATTATATAGTGAAGATCAGGCAAAGTTAGCAGCAAGGAAGTATGCAAGGATTGTCCAGAAATTAGGGTTCGCAGTAAGTGTCTGGGTTTTCTATTGTTAAAAAAAGATTTCTCATTTTATATGCTTAGGATTTTAAAGCAAGCATAGATTGTATAGTTTTGAATTCTGTTAATAAAAAATAATCTTTTACCTGGATTTTCTTAAATACCATTCTATTGATTTATTGGGTATGATCTGTTTGTATTTAATTTATAAATATGGGGAGAAGAAAAAATAAGCATTTGATATATCTGTAATTTCCATATGAACACAATTTATATTCATACATTATTAAAATAAGAAATATCTCTTCAGGCAAAATTCCTGGATTTTAAGATTCAGAACATGGTAGGAAGCTGTGATGTTAAATTTCCGATCAGGTTAGAGGGATTGGTCTTGACCCATGGCCAGTTCTCCAGGTAATTAAAAAACTAGTCAATGAAAAACAAGTTTCTGAAAAATTTGTGGCATGAGTACCGTATATATTTTTGTACGTTGTTTGTCAAAATTGTTTTATATGGGACAATAATCAAAGACATATTCTTAATTAATATATTCTGAAAATTTCAATAATACAATAATACAATATTCAAGTATTTCATGATTTTGTCTTAAAGAATATTAAACAATTGTGTTTTCTACCTAACAGCTACGAGCCTGAATTGTTCCCTGGCCTGATTTACAGAATGGTGAAGCCTCGTATCGTTTTGCTTATTTTTGTCTCAGGAAAAGTCGTACTTACAGGTTAGTTCCTAGCCGTATTTATCTATTTATTATAGCATATATTTTTTTTTTTAGCTCACCTTAGCAAAAGGCTAAATTGAGTTTTTCTGATCAAAATTTGACCCTTGTCTGTCGTCTTCGTTGTTGTAAACGTTTCACATTTTCATCTTCTTCTCAAAAACCAATGGGCCAATTTCAAGCTAACTTAGCACATAGCATTCCTTGGCCCAGGGGATTCAAGTTGGTTCAAATAAAGGGTCATGCACAACTTGAAGGGGAGATAATTAGGAAATAATGAAATTTTTGTGACATTTAAAAAAAAACCCTTCTCAAATACCATTTGACCAAGATAAACAAAACTTAAAAGGAAGCTTTCTGAGGTAGTGTTGATTCAAGCTAGTTCAAATTAGATCCCCTGGAGTAGGGTCGAGCCACAATCTTTACATAGGAACATATGGTGGAAAATCTTTAAAAACTTCTCAGAAAAATATTTTGCGAGATAAGTTAAAACCTATGTGGAAGCATTCTCAATTAGTTTAGTATCAAGCTTGTTTAAATCATCATCCCTGGAGGTATGGTGGGGTCACAATGCTACAATTTTTAATTGGAATATATTAAGGAAAATTATTAAAATCTTCATTCTTTATGAAGGACTCAATTTTTAAAAATATGCTAAAAATGATTTGCAAAATGTTCAGATTTGATTTATTAAAGCTGTTTGGATCAAAGTAATGTCAGTTCAGTTTTGTTGCTCACGTGAGCGATGTGGTCCCTGGGCCTCTTGTATGGAAATTTCTGTAGTACATATATTAGGTCCTTTCACAAAGTAGGAAGGGTATAGGAATCACATCAGGCCAAAGTAAACAATCAATTTTTTAAGGATGGCCCATCCTAACATCTGTCAACACTTTTGAATTCAAATAGTTTACTGTAATAGTCTGGGGAAGGGTCCTTGATTAGTCTCACCATTTCTAATAAGTATCAATCAAAACTTTTCTTGTGATGCAAAATCTCAATCGTATCCATCAAAACTCTTGAATATAAAATGCAGAATTCATGCATATTACTTTGTTTGTCCTTTCTTCTATTTTCTTTTATTTCAAAATAACGTAATGTTGTCATGAATATACAGTTTATAGGGAAATATTCGCCCCCGTTTTATTTTCGCCCCTTTGCTAAGAAATGATATGATAATCATTGATTTATTCCTAATTCATTCTTACTAGAAAATATCAACAGTCTAATTTTGCAGGTGTTTGTGACAAACCAATAAACATGCTAATTAAATCTCAGTACTTTGTTATACTATGTATTTAACTATATGACCTTAATTTAAAAGGCTGTATTCTTTTCATGTTGCTTGAAAAAGTGTTTTCATTCATAATTTACTGTTAGTACATGCATTTTAAATAGTTATAACATGTGCATTCTTAACTGATATTTTCAAATGTTGATATCTTTGAATCCATAAAGTCTAACAGTTGATTAAAACTTAAACATGTTTTCTTTTTAAATATCTGTTGTCAATACTTGAATTTGATATTGGGATTTATATAAAAAATGCTATGTTTTATGTATTACAGGAGCCAAAGTGAGAGGAGAGATTTATGAAGCTTTTGACAATATTTACCCTATTCTGAAAGGATTTAAAAAACAATGATGGTGGTGTGTACAGACAGTTCAGTGAGATTGTGCTATCATATTTGAAATTGTGAAATCAGACATGTCATGATCATGTGCTTAAATAATGTACTTAGAAACCAGCTTTATTTAAAAGAAACGTGAAGTCCATTTATCTTGATCGGAGATTGTCATGAAAATGTTGAAAAGATTAAAAAATAATTATGTAACATTTCATATAAAAGACAGTTTATTTTTCTACAATTGATATTTAACAGAAATTCAGAAATCACAATTGTGGGAGAGTTCAGTATTTGTGGTGTTTTAAGTAAATGAGAAGTTGTCCAAGAAGTTGTCCATCATGATCTATCAGTCAACATTTTTTGTATTTTTGTATATAAACCAGTGTTTTATATCATTGTTCAATCATGTAGATTGTAGTTGTGTTTTCTCTACAAAATTTATGTTGTTGATATTGAGAAATCACACCTTGAAATGTATTCTCTCCTTAAATAAAGAAAAAACTATATCTGTTCTTCATAGATATTTGAGGATGTTTCAGTTTATAATTCATAAACATAACATTTTCAAACAGTTCCAAGTTTTAGTGAATACAACATTTTGTTTTAAAGCCGTTTGTGACACATTCCCTTTTCCATCCTCCTCCCGCCCCTCCCCCCTTTGCAATTGGCTCAGTTTCAAACTGTTGGAGATACAATATATTTTTCCTTTGATATCACTTGTCTTTTTTTATTTTAATAGTGCATTTTCAATGAAACTGCTAATAAACCATCCCTTATTTATGTATTAAATGTATCTGATTTGTGTTCATAATAATTTTATCTTGATATTTCTAAGGCCTTGACTTAACTATTCTTTACTCTGTGTTCACCCTCATTTTAAATGACTGATATGAAGATACAAATTATACATGTATTTCTTTTTATGTTGCAAGAAAGAATTGTAACTGGTTTTAGGAAATTGAAATAAAATTCCTAAAGTGTCCCTCATGCTGCATAATATAAGTGTGTCATTACGGCTGAAAGTTACTGGTATATAGTGAAGAATCAAAGAAAAAGACACAAATCATTGATTAGGAAATAATGTCTTTTATTCATTTATGACAAAATGATGGGTATAATTGAAGGAAAACACAGGGAAGAAGCTCTATGAAGAGATGCATTCAATTAGAAATGTTGATACTAATATCTTTTAAAGCTGTAGTGTAAGTTTAAGTTCTGGTTTTTGACATATAAAAACATAAAGACAATCTACTGTATGAAATAAACCCCAAACAATTAATAATTTTAAGGAAAATAAAATAAAGGAGTAAATCTAAATACAGTGTACTTTATTTAAACCTGCAGAATAAGTGTATTTTAGTATTACAACAAAACATCAAATAATAATTTCAGTATTGTGATCGCGATGGTCCACATGTTTGACTCCTCATCTGTATCACTGTCCTGATAGCTGTATTCATCCTCGGACACTTGCGAAGAGTCTTGTGTTGTCTCTGGTTTATCATCTACATAATCATTGTATAAAGCATCTAATGTTGCATAGTCTATTTCCTCCTTTTCCGGAAGTTTAAATACGGACAAGCTGTACTTCGACGCACTGTAAAAAGGATGACCAAATACACTAACAGCTATAGGACGCTTCATACTGGAAGACAATTCTACTGTGTCCACACCACACGAAAAGGATTTAACGTCATAGTTTTCATCTGAAGGAATTGGCTCGCTGTCAGACACATACAGGTCAGCGTCTCCTGAGATTGACACAAGTTCAAGTCGAAGACGACCTCTGCTCCGAATTTGGTAAACGGTATAATTCCCACCTGGAACTTCGTCTTTCACAGTCTGAAGCAATTCTTCTCCAAAACTTGTGATGAAGACAAGTGAAAGAACAAGGAATTGTGGTAAGACGTTAAAACTAATTGGCATGCTAAATACAAACATCCTGAAAAAAGAATTACAGGTGTGTAGTGTGATCAAATAATTATTCTACTTCTATTACAGAAAAGCCTAAAATAACGGTAATTGTAAACTTAATTAATTAAATTGTTAAAATTTAGTAAAAAGATTAAAATGTCTCTTTTCTATCACAAAAAAGAGTAAAATATGCATCTTGGCTGAGTTACCTTCCATTGATTCCCTTAAAACGAAAGTAGTGAAAATAAGCTGCTAGGTCTTACATATTATATTCTTAGAACAAGTTTCTATACAGGCAGCAAGTTGTCAGCAATGATATAAGAAATTTAGATAATATATCACTAACTGTCAATCAAATGCAACAAAATTATTCATACTTATAAAGTGTGAAAATATGTATTTCAAAAGTCGAACCATTCCATGTACATTTGAAGCGTTTACCGTTACTGACGTCACCCCTTTTACCTCAAACAAAAACACAAAAATGAAAGTTTCTTGATCGCAGTCAGATCTGCTTATCATGTCAGCAAAATGGAAATTGAATTTCCAAGTGTTCCACCTCAGGAAATTGTCGTAAGTTATAGATAAAAAACAAACACTTCTACGTTTTCTAAAGAGAAATCATTATCATCGAGGAAATTCGGATGTATAAGAGAATTGACCTATTGTTTTAATAAAATTTTATTTCTGATAATCAAGATAATACATGTGCACTGTGATTGTCAATTTACTGCATAACAATAAATTATATAGACCTGTGAGTGGATACTGACAGGAATATCTTTATATTATAAAGGATTGGGAGTATGCAATGAGGAGAGAAATGCAGGAGATAGTGCCTAACCTGTATCTTGGACCCTATGCAACAGCCAACAAAAATAAGGTATTGCATTTTGTGAAAACGTGAAATTTTGTACTGGGTTGTGTATTCATGGGTGGTTTATTATTTTTTATAATTAAGACTACCACGATACTAAGAAAATTACCCATATTAAGTGAAAAATGAACAAAAATAAAATTGGTACACACTTTTTTCATTTTCTACCGACCTGCTACATGTGTGTTTTTCTTGTAGAAAAGTGTTTTTGTTTTTTAGTTAGGTTATTTAGAGTCAATAGGAATAACTGATATCATCTGTGTCAGACATACTGCCGAAGCAAATTTCATCAAACCCAATTTTCCAGAGAAGATCAGGTAGGATTTTTGAGTACATATCAGAAGATAATTTAGAGAAACATTTTATTTGCTATTAAGAAATACTGGTAAATAATATGTAAACGGTGTGACCATTGGACTGACCGCATATTAAACACAGAGCAGTTTTTTTTTTTTTTAGAACAAAATTTATTTGTAATGCACACAGCCTAATCATGAGCCAAAATTAAGCTAAATGTCGCGTGCTCAGTCTATATTATGAAGTCAAGTTTCATAGTAACACATACAAGTTTTGTCTTCAGTAATAGCTGAAGAGATCAAGTTATGCCATTCCGGAATTTTTTTGTTTTGTCTTTCATTGTTTATCAATTTATTTCATTTGTAACTACCAGTAATGAAATTGAATACTTTATTCATTATCTAAAAGATCAGTTTCTTGGTGTAAATGTTTTTATTTTCCATCTGATAATTTGATAAGACATACATAGAAGATAGAACTAGTTGTGCTTCTTGATTGAAGCACTATTGAAATTTATCTGGTTTCCACTTTAATTTCTTTTAATTTAAATTACCTTCAATTGAAACTTTTGAAAGTTTTTAATTGAGTTTAGGGGCAATAAATATTGATAAGTGCCAGTCAATCAATGATCAAACTAGCTTTTTAAAAACAAAATGGCTGCCAATACGGCGGCACCCAGTGCTGGAAGAAATTTTGTAGCCCATAGTACCCCTAATTCAACTCTCACTTTTCACTGAATTTCCTATATAAATGTATTACCATTAATCCTCGCTTCGTGAGGCGGGCTTTGTCCGCCTCTCACTGCATTGGTTATTACAACATTAAGACATTTCAAGGATTTTTCTGATCATCTGTTGTCTGACAGTTGGTCTGTCTGTCTTTTTTACATTTCTTATTTCTGCTCCTGAAATACTGGGCTAATTCAACCAAACTTGGCTCAAACTATCCTTGGATGAAGAGATTTTAGTTTGTTTAAATAATGGGCCAATGTCTATTTAAAGAATTGACATTTAAAAAAAAAAATCTTTGTCTCAAAAACCATAAGGCCAGAAAACTGATCCTTGTGTGGAAGCATTCACAGATACCATAGATTTAAGTTTGTTCAAATTATGATCCAGATGAGTGGGATGGGGCCACAAAGGGGAGTTGAATTTTATATAGGAATAAATACAAAAAAATCTTTTCAATTGAAAGTAATGAATTGTTTTTACTAGGAATGCAGTATGTGAAGACAATTTTGAAGATCTTTTTAATAAGATCTACTCTACTTATTGTCAATATATTTTGAATTTGATACCATAAAGCTGATTTGATCAAAGTTATTGTTGTTGCTCAGGTGAGCTATGTGGCCCTAAGGCCTCTTGAAATGGTTTCATTTTTAATCATAATCTATTTAAAATTTGTTTTAATTTATTTTGCAAAGTACATACATTTCATAATGTAAGAGGATGGCCAATGAGTTAAAGATTTGCAGATAGACCAATTCTTGTGATATGATTATGAACATTTACTTGTATTGGTAAAGGAAGTGTAGAAGTCAGAACAGTTGCATTGAACATTTTGATTTTGACCAAACGACTTTAATTACAAAAGTTGAATATACCCAGTACATGTAATTTTAACATCATCAACACTAGTTTGTTGAATTGTAAAAAAAAAAAACGTATTTCATTTTGTTTTATTTGGTTTCCCATTTTTACAGGTACCTGGTCTTGAATGTTGCTGACATATACACTGAGAATATTATTCAATACTTTCCACAGGTAAGACAGACGCTTAGTTTTCCATTTTTTAGGTCACCTGAGTCACTCAAGTGACCTATTGCAATTGGTCTTCATCCATCCTCGTGCCTGTGCATTAACAATTTTACATTTTTCTTCTTGAAAACTAGCCAGTTGTTACCATTTTTGGCATGAAGCATCTCTATGGTAAGATGAATGTAAATTGTAAATCTCGAGGCTCAACCAACCCTGGGGCTACATAGGTGGGGCAAAATATGCCCCAAAAAAGCCTAATTTTGAATTAAATTTCAAATATTCTTCTCTTCTCCCATACATGTGGGGAAATAACTATGAACATGTTTATGATGTCCATGAACCAAAATTTTGAAATTCATGGCTCCTGAGTCAGGGGTTCAGACCCTACGGTGGGGCCAATATGGCGATATAGTTAAAATTTATTAAATTGAAGAGAATTTCCTTCTCTACTCCCATACATATTTGAGAAAAACTAAATGCATGGTTATGATGTCCGTGAAGCCCTCTACCAAAATTTTGAAATTCATGGCTCCTGAGTCAGGGGTTCAGACCCTACGGTGGTGCCAATTTGGTGATATAGTTAAAATTTATTAAATTTAAGAGAATTTCCTTCTCTACTTACATACATATTTGAGAAAAACTAAATGCATGGTTATGATGTCCATGAAGTCCTCTACCTAAATTGTGAATTTCATGGCCCCTACATTTTGGTACTCAGGTGTCCGTGGGCTTCTTGTTTCAATACGCACTGAGAATATTATTTAATACTTTCCACAGGTAAGAATGATGCCTAACTCTCCATTGTTTTCTATATGATAACAATTTCAGAGATAATGTACTCTTAGGAGCATCATGGGCTCACTGACTCCAAATTGACCATCAACTCTATCAAATAAAATTTTCCATTTCCCTCATACATGTGTGTAATAATGTACAAGTATTCAAGTTAGAAAGTGCTTTTGAATTATCTTTTATCACCTGGCAACATGATAAAGACTTTTTATGTAATAGGAAGGGGGTTTGTTATCGGGACAGGTAAGCCATTACCTAATTAATTTATACTGGTACATGTACCAAGAACCACGGGGAATCAATAAGAATTTTGTCGAAGAAAATGTTTCCAGTACCGTATATATTTAACTTAAATACATGTAATGAATATTAACTCTATTACATGCATCATATGTTTATTTCAACAATATAAACAATAATTTTCCACAGGTAAAGGCATTTATAGAAGACAGTTTTGCAAGAAATGGAAAAGTATTGGTTCATGGAAATGCTGGAATGTCTCGCAGGTAAATTATGACTAAATACCTGCAGATTACTCAGATATCTCTAAATGGTGAATTGAAAATAAACATCTTAGACTGGTAAACAGAATTTGTCTAATTGTTTCCATTATGATCTCATATATTTCAGTGCATCTCTTGTGATAGCTTACATCATGGAAAAATATGGCCTATCTTACAGGTATAAAAAAAAGCATGCTAATCAAGAATACATGTACATGCACCAAAATTTCATTCTTTGTAATTATACCCCGGCTCCGAAGGAGAAGGGGGTATACTGTTTTACCCTTGTGTGTCTGCCCGTCCGTCTGTCTGTCTGCCCGTCGGTAACAAAAATTTCTGTCGCATTTTTTCTCAGCAACTATTAATTGCAGATGCTTGAAATTTTAAAGCACTATTTGTTTAGGCATGCCATATTGTGGGATATATTTTTGTACCAATCGGACTTCAACTTCCTGTTAAATGACGATTTTGTTTATTTTTAGCCTAAATTTTCCAACAAATTTTTATCAAAAATTTCTCAGCAACTTTTTATTGCAGATGCTTGAAATTTTAACACACTACATGTATTTGTATAGGCATGCCATATCGTGGGATATATTTTTGTACCAATTGGACTTCAACTTCCTGTTAAATGACGATTTTGTTTAATTTTAGCCTAAATTTTCAAACAAATTTTCGTCAAAGATTTTTCAGCAACTATATATTGCAGATGCTTGAAATTTTAACACACTATTTGTATAGGCATGCCATATTATGGGATATATTTTTGTACCAATTGGATGTCAACTTCCTGTTAAATGTCGACTTATTTTGCACATTTATTTACATCAGAGCGGGGGTATCACTAGTGAGCATTGGCTCACAGATATTTAGATATACATACACTGTTAATGTGTTTATATGCCTTTACACACAACGACATGAACATTTTCCTGAATAACAGCTACTGGTAAAATTCAAAAGAACCCATAAAATCATGTCCGTCTACCGTAATTAATAATGCAAGTGAATGATGGATTTTTTTTCCTAGAGATGCATTTGTGTATGTTCAACAGAAGAGATTTTGTATTCATCCTAATGAAGGATTTGTTCAACAATTACATGTAAGTCGTTTAACAATTTTACATGCCAGATGTTTCTTTAAGTTTTTCATGTCAATCAATTTTAGCTTACCTATGGACTTAATATCAATGCTAAAATATTTGAAGCAGTCTTACTTTGTCTTTTCAAATCGGTATCAGAAATATTTTTTTTCTTTTTTAATTTGTTTTCTTACTCTGAGTTGTATATATGTAATATGCTCATTTTGACCTTGATTAAGGGAGAAAGCTAAAATACCTGTAAGCTGTGCTTGCTGCCTAATCCCATTCGATCTAGTTGAATAAAATATTGCTAAAAGGTTTTTAGGCAGGTCTTATGACTAAGTTTTTACTGCCCCAAACTTCCTAACTTTGAACCTAAATTTAATGATGTTTCAAAGTCAAGGGTCACGGTCATATGAGACCACCCCACTTTAATTTTTTCCCCTTAATTAGCCCTATCTGGCACCTCTGATTGACACAGCCTTGTCATATAAATAGAGCTTTTGAACCAAGTTTAAAAGTAAAATTTGAAGGTCACAGCAGATCTCTTAAAATCCAGTTTCAGTCGGATATTATTTCCCACAGGCATATTTTGCTCAGATTAAACCAAAAAATCCTGTTGGTTAGAGGCATTTAGCTTGAATTAAACAACTCTGCCAAATGGAAAATTTTTAAGTCATAAGTCAAGGGCAAAGCAAAGCAAAATCCTTTGAAATGCTTTTCATTGTATTTTCCATTATGCGGCTATGTTAAGGCTGTCCAAATCTAAATATATATCGAAAAATGATACTATTTTAATTATCGAAAAATACTTTAACCGAGCTAGTTTCTTGAAACTTTTATTACATAAATTAACAGTGATATCCAACACTATATATTTGATGTATTTTTGTGCCGTCATATATTTTTCTTAAGCACGTGACGGGTGTATTCTAACACGGTAAATAATCAATAAAAATCGCATCGGCACAAGTGAATAATGACATTAAATCAAAAATATTTTTATGACAAATCCTTCGATAAGTAATGTATTTTGCAGTTCTTGCTGGGGGTTCATATAAATATTTCGTTTATTTGAAATATTGTCAAAACATTTCGCACCGACATCGAAATTAGGCACATTTTTACCTTTTAGACTCGATTTGCACAAAATCCGGTCAATCGGTAGGTTTCCCCCAGCAAGATTCACATTGGTACTTATTTTCTCTCCCAATTTCACGTAAAATATACTAAAATTGTTTTTATCTTTCACTTGCGCCAAGCCGTTTTTTATATGCATATACATATCACCATTCATTAGATTACACGTAACAGGGGGAGTCTCAAAACCATTAGTTTATGAATAGTTATTTACTAGTACCTATTACAAAGCTTTAAAACTGTTGATTTTTATATACTCCATGTCGGTGATATTGAATTTAGTATCACTAGTATTTACAACAGTGTCTATGTAAAGGAATGAAGCAGTTTTATTATGCACAATGAATATCACTTATTACGTTACGATACATTCCCCAAGAACGATTGAAAGGAATGCAGATCGTGACGTCAGAGTTAACTATGACGTCATATCTTATGAAGAACAGACAAGTGACTTTCTACATATCGCTGTGAAATTAATCAGGCAGCCTTAACATAGCAGTGTATTTAAGTGGGGCCCTTTGAGACCCTACCCATCTCAACAATGTCTAGTTTATTTACATCGTCATACATTTAATACAAAATTAAAACTGAATTGTTTGCATGGTTTTATTTTTAGGAGTATGAGCCTATGTACAGGGCCAAATTAAGTTTTGAACACAGTTATACCCCATTAGAGAGTGGTAAGTGTCTCCCATTCTGACTGCATTGGTTGCATACCTAGTGTATTCTCTCTTTATATTTTCATACAACAATCAGTTGCAATCATAACTCCTTAAATCCAAAACCAAATAAGAACAGAAAATGTAAACAGCATTTTTTCCAGTGATCATAGCATTATAAACTGCAATTACTCTGCTGATATATTTTCAATGATAAACACATCATGGAATATGCCAACAGATGTTATTTTAAAACAATGGTTACTGCTATGAAAAATGTGAATAGTTTCACATGTTCTGTTTTCTTTTTGATTAGGAATGTTAAAACGCAAGTTCACAGAGGATCCTGAGCCCTCACATGATGACAGCTTCGTAATGTTATCTACGTGACCACAGCCATTACCTCAGACAATCTAGTGTGTGAGATTTCTCCATTATGAACAAATCTGCTGTTTTCTATTTTACAGAGTGTGTTTCATTATTTTACCATTTATGAGATGGGCTTTTTTGAAATATCAATGATATTACCAATATTCCTCTCTCAGGGGCTGTTTTCATTAATTGCATTTGTTTACCATATTGATGACATACCTTGGTCTGCAAATATATAATCAGTACCGGTATTTATTGTTATACTATTTTACCAAAAATAAATTCATATGCTTAAAGATATGGCTTTTCTTGTTAGTACTTCATCATTAAAAACCATGTGACAAACAGTTTAGCATACTGTCACCTACCATGGGTCATGGCTTTCCCATTGGTAGATTGAAAATAATATTTTAGAACTAAATTATAAATTAGCCTACAGCCAGTGAGTGTATGGGAGACTGGTTTAATCAATAAGGGATGTTACTATAATGTACATCCATCATTTTCATAAACAGAGAGTGACTCTGCTATTCAGTTGGTCATGATATGGCTTTAGCTTCACCATTTTCTGAGAGCTTTTCATGTCTGTTATCTTTCACTCTGTGCCAACAACACTGGATATATAGCTGATTCTTTTTGTGTTGGATTAAAAATGAGTCAATGGCTCTTTTCTAAAACTCTTTGGCTATAAATTTTAAGGTTTTGTCTCGATTATGCATGCATCTTTTTTCAGCACTGTAAGGCCTATGACAATCAATCCTTGCCATTTTTTCCCCTTTTTTTTGGAGGGAGCAGTGTTTAGTTCATAAAGATATAACACTTATTTTGCCAAGTACATACATTTTCAACATTTTTTTTAATGGTATCACAGACCAATATTGCCTCCACTGGGGTTTTATCCGGGGTATACCAATCAAGCACTCAACTGATTTAGTGAAATGGTTAACCAACAAGCCAGTGCTTGTAGGAATGCCATATTTCCGACTCTACCACATTACCACACAAATTTTCTTTTAATTTTACATTTTAATATTTAAGTTTTTTTTATAACTTTTAAACACAAATGCCAATGAAAGGCTATAAGTCCATGTTTCTACAGTCAATTTACACAGGCTTATAATCCAGCTTTGTTTCCAGTTTCTTATTATCTGCAACTTTCCTCACTGCTTTCATAAAGTCTTCTTCTATCACATAATCTCGCTCAGCTCTAATGGCAAACATTCCTAAAATGTTAAATAGAATTTTGAATTAAATATACAGGAAAAGAAAGCCTGCAGAACAGTTTAGGTTTGTACAGAGGAAAACGGACCCTACCTGCTTCAGTGCAAACATTCCTGAGATCTGCTCCATTGAAGTCATCAGACAATTTAACAACAGCCTCCCAATCTACAAAAGATTTTGTAAAAATTTTGTGAAGTTATCCTCTATTACCATTGGTAAATTCAGATCTCTTAAATTTTTTTTTTACCAATCTTACTTCCCTCTAATCATTTTAATTTTTTTTCATTTAGTTTATTGGTAATTTTGATTAAGGTACCTCACTACACCAACACTTATACTTTTTAAGACACTATGTCACAAGGTGGCGATTTAAATGTTTTGCTAAACTTTTTATATCGTTTGATTTGGTTATATATCGTCAAAGCTCAGTGGTTGCAGTACTGGCCTTCTGAACCGCAGATCGTGAGTTATAATCCACCTGGAGCTTTTGTTCATGTTTACTGAATTAAATTTTTGAAAATGTAATTTTTCATCCAAAATTGCACATTTTTTGCATGTTAGACTTAAATACTTCTTATCCATTATGATATCTATCATAATCAAGTAATTTTTCTGCTGATTTGAGAAAATATTTCACAGTGTAGTGAGTCACCTTAAGAAGCTTTTGTCACTTACAGGAGCATGGTCATCATTTTTGGTCAAATTTTATTTGTCTATTTTTACAATGCGTTAGTATTTAAGGCATTTTTAATGACCAACAAAAACATGGCACCAGCCTAGTTTACAGTGAACTCTGTATCTTGCTTATAACTCAACCACTGACACTCAATTTTTTTTACCAAGATTGTTGCCATAATAATTTTCATTAAATTATGTATTTTAAAATCCCTTTTACCGGTATATTTACAATACTGACAATTTTATTCTAATACTGTAATGTCATACCTATTTCTCCATGCTTTGCAATTGGCTGTGCATGGATTTTCAAAATTTCAAGCCTTGACTGTTCATTTGGTAAAGAGATTTCTACAAAAATAAAAGTACATGTTTATTACTTTGAAACAATTGCCTTTAAGGAATGTTCTCTTTTTCCTATAATATTAAAATTTTATAATAATTTTAATATGATCTCCATCTTTGATCAGCATGAATAAAACTTGATTACATATACTTGGTTCCAATGGGAGAGAATATCTACCTATTTTTCTGTCCAAACGCCCAGGTCTGAGCAGAGCTGGATCTAGAGTGTCTGGTCTGTTTGTTGCCATGATCATCTTCACCTGACCCAAAGCATCAAAGCCATCCATCTGGTTCAGCAACTAATTAAATCACAACAAAAGAAGAGTTTTTAAAAGCACAAGTCATTCATGCCTCTTTTTCTCAGTAAAGAAGTAACACTGACCTCCATCAATGTTCTCTGTATTTCTCTGTCTGCTGAAGTTCCTTCAGAGAATCTTCTTCCACCTGTAACATACATATACATGTATTCACTTGCCCTGTTTATCATCTCTCTAGCATCTGAAACATTTCAAATTTATGCAATACTTACCTATAGCATCAATCTCGTCCATAAATATGATGCATGGTTCATGGTCTCTGGCAAATGCAAACATTTCTCTGATCAATCTGGCACTCTCTCCAATATATTTATCAACAATTGCACTTGACACAACCTGAAATATTAAAAAATTTCCTTTTTAAACATCATTGGGTATAACTATAATATCTTTAATGAAAGTTACTTAGCGTGTTTCACTGCATAATCATTTATTACCTGCCTGTATCAGGTCAACATATGTAGCCCTTTTTCTGTTTCTATACATGCAGTCGCTACTTTATTTTACCTTAAGGAAGTTGGCATCCAGCTGACTGGCCACAGCTCTGGCTAGCAGTGTCTTCCCTGTCCCTGGGGGTCCGTACAGCAAACAGCCCTTAGGAGGAGTAATCCCCACCCTTTGAAACAGCTCTGGGTTTATTAAAGGAAGCTCTATTACCTGTAAAATCAAACTATATCTATAAGATCATGTTACCCACAAAAATGTCTTAACAATAATTAAATCATCTTGTGAGGTTGATATATCTTCACAATAGACTGTTTTGAAAATCAATATTATACATTTGTTAATTTACTCAGATAGATTCTGATCAAAGAGATGTCTTTATATTTTCAATCTTTAAATTCATTTCCATTTGACACACCTCTCTAAGTTCTCTAATTTGCTCCCCAAGTCCACCAATCTGGTTGTAACTGATTTCCCCTGGATCCTCCACTGACATGTTATACACCAGTGGATCTACCTCTCGAGGTAAATACCTCATTACTGTGAGTGTGGTCATGTCCAAGGCCACTCGTGTCCCCGGCTTCAGTTTGCTCTTGTCCAACTGCCTTCTACAGCCCACAACATACCTCGGCCCATTTGTGGCTTTAACAATGAACTTCTCCTCTGTTAACTGCTTTAGAACCTCGCCCACTATCTGACCTACACTTTGAAGAGCCTTCAGGTCATTCTCGGACTTGTCATACTGTTTGTTCAGCTCTTTGGCATTTTCTCGCACTACGGTGAAAGATAAAACACTGATTTAAGTGCATAAAATACAAGCATACTCTTACAAGTGTATACAATATTTCCAGGTAGACAAAATAAGCCTAATATTTGGTGGTTTTACTCCAATTTGGTTCTCAATAAACTATGTGGTATCTCTATTTTATCTAGCCTTATCCCAGCAAAAATCAAATTTTGCTCATTTGAGTTTATTCTTTTCTAATGAAAAAGAAACAGATCAAGTACAATTAAATCAAGACATTGTTGAGAAGGTGGCAATCTCAAATGCCCCCACTTTATAAAGGACATTAGGATGAAAAGTATTTTTGAGGACTTTGCTTTGACCTACAAGGTCACTGCCCATCCTTTACTTACAGGCACTATGTGGTTTAAGGTAGGTCGCGGGTTTACCCCATAAAAAATCTCATGAGAAAACATGCCCTGAAAATTTTTAAAATCGTTATTTAGGATACACAGTTCATTATATAAATTGTTTTATCAAATTTGCCTACGCTATTTGTATGCAATACCGCTCTAAACTTAGTGTTGCTTGTGGTGCTGTTTTGACGCTTTTCTAATGAAATATATAGGAAAATGAGCATATTTCTCTTTATATTCGAGATGGAGTTATTTAGAAAAATAGCTTATAAACAATTTAGACGAATTTATCGATGGTTTCTATGTGTAAAGAAAACGTAATTTACAAATTATTTGTGTAAAAAAAATTATATGTGTTCTCGCTATTTCGTTCTATTTTATTTTATGTTTCTGATTATTCTACAAAAAATTGTCGCATTTCCGTATTTGATGTCATGATTATGACAATATTAATGGTAATTTTAAAGTAAAGTTTCTGATAAACTTCTGAACAAATTGATTGAACATTTTTTAAAGAAATTCTACATGAGAATCACAAAAACGCTTTTTTAAATGACGCTTGATAAAGAATGTACAAGAAAAAAATTAAATGAGATTTCATCTGCTAATTTACATTTCAAGTTTTCTCAGTAAGGTCAAACATCTCTCATATCTTTAAAAGAACAAGTTGTTGTACAATAAAAAGTCAACAAAGGTTTACCTTTATTGACTTTTTATTGTACAACAACTTGTTGATTAAATACACAATCAAATCAACTGATTAATTTGAAAAAACAACAACAAACACTTGCTTTTCCGGTGATTATTTTTAGGGACTAGTCAACACTCAAACATAGCAAAGCACGTCAGTATATACAACAGTCGGCATAATAATAACAATAGTGTTGCATTGTGCATTTACTATGCCTAAATAGTAGTCAGGGTTTGATACATAGAGCACTCGCCTCCGGCTCGTGCACTATGTATCAAACCCTGACTACTATTTAGGCATAGTACAACACAACACTATTATATAAATAGAGGTATCAAAAAGATGTTTGACCCACTGGTACTAGTTTCTGAGATGAAATTTAACCACATTATACCGAGCGCAGCGAGAGGTGGGCGAAGCCCGCCTCGCGAAGCGAGGATTAATGGTAACACGTATATATAAGAAAATCAGTGAAAAATGAAAGTTGAATCAGGGGTACTAAGCCAAAAAAAAATTCTTCCAGCCCTGGGCGGCGCCATATTGGCAGCCATTTTGTTATTGAAAAGTTAGTTCGATCATTGATTGACTGGTACTTATTGCTGTCTATTGCCCCTAAACTCTAATAAAATGTTCCAGTGTTTCAATAGAAGGTAATTTGAATTAAAAGAAATAAAACGGGACACCAGATAAGATTCAATATAGTTCTTTAACCAAGAAATATGACTAGTTCTATGTAGGTCTTATCAAATTATCAGATGGAAAATAAAAACATGAATAAAATCAAGGAATTGATCTTTTAGATACTGAATATAGTATTTAATTTTATTATCACAGCATTTATATGAAATAAGTTGATAAACAATGAAAGAAGAAATTTTAAAAAAGTTCAGAATAACGTAACTCTCCTTTCCGAAGACAAAACGTGTATGTCTTACGTCTGAAACATGACTCATAATGTAGACTGATCATGCGACGTTGAGTTAAACTTTGGCTAATGATTTGAGTAGGCTCCCAGACAGATCCTATACTGTCAGTGTGTGCGTTTCAAATAAATTTTGTTCTATAAAAATCAAACTGCACTAGTACTGTGTTGAATCTGCGCTCGGTCCAACTGTCACACCGTTTACATATTAGTGATGTACTCTTGATTAAAGTAAGATACTTTATTTTATGATTATAACATGGGGTAGATATCATTGCAGAGTGTTCGTGGCTTGACCACAAAATTGGAGTAAAACCCCCAAAAGCGGGCTGTGCACCACTTGCAAATGGAGATGAACATTTCCAATGCTTTCACTTATTTATCTGCATTTTCTATAGAAATATTTGTAGCATAAACACATGAAAGAATGTGCTTAGAAAACACACAATATACAGCAACAGAGACATGACAAAGCATAAATAGTACATACAAAGCATATTGGTTTCATTGTTTCTACCTCAACTTAAACTGATTTTTATTTACCAAACGATTCAGATATTGAAACATACTTTCTTTCAATCGAGCCTCTAGTTCTTTATGTTCTAGAAGCTTCTTTCTATAGTCTGCCAAAGCTTTTTCTCGCACGGAATCTGTCACCGGCGCAGCCATTTTTCTTCTATGAATAACTTGTACCACGATTGGATAGAAGAAAAAAATAGTAACTTGTACAATGTTTAACTGCATTGACGTGGATATACAGTAGTATTTCGTTGAAACAAAAGTATAAACCGTCGTTAAAATCAGAAGAAGTCGCAGAGATTGTTTATTGATGTTTATAATATTAAAACCAAACTTTTGTTGAAATTGAAATTTTGACATATGAACAAAAATTCTGGTGTAGCACTTAAAAATATACCTTTTCCATTTTATTTTATTCGTGAAAGAGCTTTTAGTTCAAAATCTAACTTTTAAAAAATCTAAACTATTAAAGAAACTGCTGCATGTTTCTATGACAAAAATGCATGTGCTTTGAACTGTAAAAACTTATGGTAATGAATTTTTTAATATTGCATGAATATTATTTGATTAATCTGTCTATCTAGTATTTGTTGGGTTTTTTTAATTATTTTTTTAAATTTAGTTTAAAAATATTTTATCTAGTTTTTCGTAACATACATGTATATATACGTGTACCTTTTAAAAACAATGCTTAAACAGATTGAGAAACTTTGATAGCTATTTAATCCATTGATTGATATGTTGGGGACATTATTTATAAAATTAATAATATATATTTTATTTTATCGGGTCAATTTTATCAAAATTCTATTTTTTCTTTGTTTAATGAGATTTATAACTTTATCCAAAGTGTTCAATTTTTATCCTGTGATTTTTACAACTGTGATAAATTTCAAATACTGTTTTGAATGAAGAAAAAAACGGACATCATGATATGAAGAAATTTTTGGAACTGAGAGCAAAATCAAGCTCTGGATCAAGTAAATATATATATATAGCTGAGACAAAACTCAAGTGCACTGACTAAACACGCTAAATTAAAGGACAATCAACAACGGCGAATCTGCTCTATGGCACAGTTTCTGATTGTGAATCAGCCAATGCAATATCTATTAATTCGTCAGAATGAAAAAAGAAGATTTTGTAAAGTGTAAAAATTATACTACACACAAATTATAACAGCAATCTTATAATGGTGTTACTTGCCATGTTCGACAATGAATATATAAACAGGAAAGTATAATTATTTTTTTATTTAGCTCTGTAGTTTATACACTATAGGTAATAATAATTATGTATAATATAACTAAACATTATAATATTAAACAAGCAGGAGGGTTTTTTTGTTTAAGAAAAATGGCGCGAAATAAAAAACACAATAAAGTACAGGTGTACCAAAAACAAACGTTTTCATGACTAAGGATTTGGGGATAATCGCCGTCATTGTGATGTTAGCAATGGAGGATTGAGAAAAGTTTATCAAAATATTTTGATACTTTTGTTTTGTGATTATTGCCTTAAAATGTTATTTTGGGATTTCTGGAAATCGAAATTTGGCTGAAGCGCGTGAATAAAGGATCAACATGTCAGTGTACAAAAAGTAAGTGTTTTTATAGGTGTTGAGCACCTGTCAAATCTTAGGTACTTGGAGCAATGTCGGTCAAAATATGACCTATTTAATTTCTAACGACGAAATATGAATAGATTTGGTGTTTGTATTATTTATTACATGTCCCAGAATTCTGCTGTCGCAACAATTTGGTTACCTAATCGGAATTCACCTGGACTGGCATTATAACTACCTTGTTGTTAATTGGTGTTCACTCAAGCGAGACGGGTTCCCTTCATAAGATAATTATTATTCTATGTTCATCATTGTTAGTTGGTTCTTTAAGCATTATTGAGAGACATGATATTGTGAATGATTGTAAGTTGAACAGGTTTACCAAAATGAAATTTAGAAGGTAACTCTATATTTATCGCATAATGATATGAAATTATGACTTCATGGTTACAATATATTTACAGTGATTTCTAGGCTGCTGCTTATTACAATATAGAAAGAATAAAATGTTTAAATTCTACATGTATTGACAGTTTTCTAATGAAGTTTTAGAACCAAATCTTGATTTTTCTTTTTTGACATTTTAGTAAACATGTGTGAAGGAATTATATATCTATCTATTTATAGCTAAATGATATTTTTCTAAAATCTGTGATCTTTTCTGAAATCCATGATCTAAAAAGGGGCTTTAGATAGAAATTACCTTATTTTTCTGTAAGATATTATCTAATTTTTTTAAGTTGTGTGTTGCACCAGCTGCACGTGGATTATATTTTGTTGAACTTGATGAACATAGCTTAATTCTTTTGACATAATACCACTTAATTTTGAGAGAGAGAGAGAGAGAGAGAGAGAGAGAGAGAGAGAGAGAGAGAGAGAGAGAGAGAGAGAGAGAGAAATGAAAAATATTCAAGAGGGTTGAAGACTTATTTGAAAATCAGTAGCTGGTTCCATAGGTAAGAATTACTACTTAATGAATAGCAGCATTATGTCAGCTGTCTGTGGATGCAAGTTGGCAATTAATTTAAGACTTGCATATCCAATTATATGTAAATGTACTGTACATGATATTTTTGTGGAAGTGAAGCTGGAAAAAGTTGCAATTTCCACTGATTGCTGGTCATTTATGTTCTCAAAAACTTAATAGGAAATATTAATTTTTCAGAATAAAGATGTTGTCAGTACAGGACAACAATCAACTGATTGAAAATGTGGAGCACTTAGAGAAGATGGAAACCGGCGTCAAGGGCCGGAGACTAACAAGGTGTGTACACCAAGAAGTACAATAGCAGACTATACTACTATAATTGTCACACTCTCATGCATCAGTCCATAACAGTGAGGGTACTGTGTCTTCTCCATCAGTACTTAGTATATTGTTTACTGTTTTCTGATAGAAATTATTTTCATAAGGAAACATAGTGTATACTCATACTCTGGATGTGTTGCACTAGGAAGTGATTAATTTGTTGCCCTTTCTATTTGTACCAGTTAAAGAAAGTTAAAGTAGAATTCATAATCCATGATGAGCATGATGAGATGAACTGAACTATTATGAAGAATAATGAAGCTTTAAAAAATACAGCCATTCCATTACACCCCCTTCTTGAATGTATTGTCTAATAGCAGTATAAATTATTTAACTTTACAGTAGATGGAAACAGATCAATGCTAGATATTTCATTGTCATTTCATTATCATTGATTGCAGTAATAGACATGGATTAATAAATCTGAGCTAAATGATTATTGGATGCCTGCAAATAATGATAAAACTAATGTCCAGTCTGTAATTGAATAAGACTTAATGACTTAGCTATATCTCACAATATATGAATCAATAGCACTTAATATTATGGTCAAAATAATGGAAATATAATACATTTAATATACAGGTAGTTTGATCATATTCTTATCTTGATACAGAGCAGAGAAGTCTAGGATAGCAGCCCAAGGCCGGCGAGATAAAGAGGCGGTAGAAATGGCCAACCTGATAGACTTGCTTCCCTATGAACCCTCAGCCTTGAGTAAAATGGACAAGAACTCATTACTGGAACTCATTCTGAATTATTTACGGATGAAGCAATACTTAGAAAAGGGTAAGTTTAATTCCCCCTGTTCCAACACTTGTCTTGAAGTGTGCGAGATTTAGCAATTGGATGTAGAGGATGCACTACTTAAGATATTCATTTTTTAATTATTTGAATGAATAAGAACATTACATATGATATGATAACCACTTCTTGTATAAAACACTCCTTCACTTTTAAATAATGGCTTTGTCACCAGAAACCCTACTGAATGTTGCCCTTATTTGAAGATCTATATATGCTAAGGAGTACATTAGAAACACGTCTTCTCTTTCTCATTTTGGATCCAGTGCTCTTACTATTAAACTTTTTATCTAAGGCTTAGCCAATTGCACACAATTTGAAGAATTGAAAATGTAAAAAGGCCCAAATCAGAACAAACAAGTTACTATCATGATAAAAACATCACGAAAACACTTATGCTTTATATGACAACATAATATCTTTGACTCTAGCAAATGTGTACGGATGTTGTAGCATTTGATCTATCTGTATGATAGAGTCAGTAATGAAAGAGGCATGCTCATGTTCATGTAACAGTATTTAAATTTGATAATCAGTTTGCTTCATCTTTATATGAGAGTAGGAATTCCATTTATCATAGCTAGGTCGTGGTTAGAATACTATGAAATGCTACTTTGAAACATTTATTTGACTTATCTGTCTATGCCCCTGTCGAATTATAGATATACCATATATCCGGTATTTTTCGTGATTATCTAATTTTCGTTTTATTTCGTGATCTCTTTTCAATCGCAAATAATTCAATATACAGAAATTATATCCTGTATCATTTTCTATAAGAAACTGTTTAAATCGCAAGAAATGACTGACGCAAATTAAAAATGTAACATATTTTCCCTATTTTTGCAAATTTTGTGACACACAAAAAACCCCGGATAAACGGTATAACAGTATAATGAACCTGGTAAAGAGTCTTTATCACAAAGAAACCAAAAACCTGACTAGAATGATGAACATGATGTATAGTAGTTTAAAATTTTGGAGTCAAAGGTACTAAAATCAAAAAAGTCACGAACAAAATTATTAGAACCAGCTATTTTGTGTCTTTGTGTGTCTGTAATCGAGTTGAGCTGCATATTCAACACATGCAGTTGACCGTAGTGTGAGCCCTGCTATCAGTGATGTAGGTATGTATAATGTGATTGATTGATGTATAAAAAATATCAGAAAGATAAATGTCTGTACATGTACCTGCCAAAGACATGCATTTAGTGGGGGTTTTGTCAGCAATTTTCAACGGTCAGAGTCATATATGTACTAAAATGACCAATATTTATCATTCTGTGGTATCTGTGGACATCATAGAATCATGAAATATTAAGGAATGCTGTCACTTACACTTCATTTTTTGTGTTCAGTGCTGCAGTGGTAATGATAAAGGGAAAGATTTTTGTGAAATACATTCCTTATGCAGATAATTACTCTTTGTTGAACTTAAACTGATGACTGATTAATACATGTATTCACTTTATAGTAATTGAATTGTTTTATTACTTTACTACTGAATAGAAAATTCAAATATCTTAATCAAATATCAATGAGTGTGGAATTATTTGATGCTCAAACTAGAAAAGGATTTGTCAATTTGTGGACTTAGATATTAATTTTAGGGGAATTACCATTTTGAATTAATGTTCGTGCAGTAATTTACATAAAAGTTTCATCATGATTGTGCATTCAAGAAAATTTATGGAATTAATTTTCTATGTATTTATTCCAAAAAAGCATTTAAAACATTAAAAATTAGAATTTTATTCAATGACACATTTTGTTAACTTGAAAAGTACAACTAATAAAAACTGCAGTTCCGTATGTACTTGACTTAACATCCCTCATTGTGTTCTGGATGGCTGTATTGTGATGTGAATTGTGCCCTTCCCTGCTGATCGGTGTACGTGACGACAGTCAGTTCACTTCCGACACAAAACTCCTCAGTACAACACCAAAGACGGACAAGGATGAGAGGCTTTTACCTCCTTTTCTAGGTTTATTTTTATAGCTTGCAGGTTTCACATCAATCTGTATTCCAGTTGATGTATTCTTTGAACTATTGACCTTGTAATTACAAGTGATTTTAAATAAGAAATCCTGTTTTTAAGGATGATTGGTTTTGAAGACCTGCGCAGTAAGCATGACTAGGCATTATTTCTGTCCATCTCTCCAATTAAAACATGCACTCCTGTCATTTTAATGAGTTTAATTTTTTTGTTTTAACTGCGATGACTGTTGATAATGTACTGGACAGGTGAAGAAATTTCAGAAAACTCTATGACAGAGATTAATATGTATTGCATAATCTCTTCAGCACATGATGAAATTTTCCAGAAATAATAAGACATGTCATTAAATAATTTTGTTGTTGTGAAATAATGAATTACTGAAAGTTAAATTAGTGAACAACTAGACATGTTCTAGTTTTTGTTCACAGAAATTACTAATTAATAAACATTGTTGTGGGCTTTTTGTTCACAGTGCGTATCAGATGAAAGAGAGGACACAATAGTCTATTTAAAATTTCATAAGTCATGTTTCATTAAATGAACTTCTGTATTATTTAATTGACATTGGAGTTCTGAATGGATAAATTTGATGTGTGCAAATGGATCCATGGATGCAGAACCCACAATCTCGTCACTTCTTTGATGGCAAGAAATTTTATATTAGTTTACATATGCCACCTCACACCCCCCCCCCCCCCCCCCCCCCCCAAAAAAAAGGATATATATAATTGTCTAGACAAATTAATTAAATTAAACGAATTTCTTAAGATTTATTCTTGAAACTTCTTATGGGAAAACCACACTTACAAAATTATTAATTGATGTAAACAAAATCTGTGTTTTCCAGAATATCATAGTCACTGTGTATATACATATTTTAGCATGTCAAGGAATTAAGATTTTCAGTATTAATTATTATTAATAAGATATTAATGTTTAGTTGCTCTTAATTAGAAAACAATGAAGACAAAAAATAAAGCAGTGATGTTTGGAAAATAATCTTAGATCAATCTACATATATTTTGATATCATATGAGAAATGGGGGGGGGGGGGGGTGTTTAAATATGCCCACCCTGCAACAGGAGACAAGTACAGCAATGATTGGATACAATAAACACAGATGTAACAAATTTAGGGCGTTTTGATTAAAAGTTAGAACACTTTATTATAATGATTTTTCTGAATAATGTTTTACCTACTTGATTCCTGTTCTTTTTTCCTCTTATTCATTTATTTTTACTTTTATCCCCATGCGCAACTTGTTGTAGAGGGGATAAAGCATCATTAATTGTGGAATTATTGGTGTAGAATCTTCAAATTTGCACGGTTCTTTAAATCATATTATGTCAAACCTTATATTCATTTCCACGTTTCAAATAAATTTAAAAGAAAGAATTTTTCAACATGTGGTAACTATTGTAAATACCAATATATTTTTTGAATGAAGACACAAGAAACATTTGACAGAACTTTGACACCCCTTTCTCCTTCCACCAACAAACTTTTGGCCAGCTGTTTTGTATGAAAACGTCTCATCATTTTATTTTTTACTGTTTTCAAGCCTGGAGTATATTGGTTGTACCTAATTGTTTATCATACAATGCTATCTACTTGCAAACGTACAACCACAATCTATTGCTTTGTTGCTTGCTAAAGCAACAGCTTTCCCAATGTTATGAAATTTTCTATCCCTCATCACTCTATAATGAAATCTTTAGATATTTGATATAGATAAACATCATGAACATGTCTCTGAAGACGGTGTGACTGTTATGATGAAGTATATTGTCTCATCAGAGTAGCATTTCATTCCTGCCATCTTATTCTGGTATTTAACTTAAGTTTCAAATGATATTCCCTTTGTTTAGAACCAAATTGATTTTCAAACCAAGTAAGATGCTGAATTCCTTTGAACATTTTAATTTCCTGTTCGTTGCTTGCGTTTAGTTTTTAATGTGTTTTATCAATTCTCTGTAGGGTTTTTATGACACGGTTGTGAATTTATCTGAAGATCTATTTAAACAGAGTGTAAAATGAACTTGCTGGTGTAGGAAATTAATGAACAACTTGTTTGTGAGAAAGGTTTTAATCATTACAAGTATGTTATCTTTATAATACATTTTACTATGATCATTGAACTTTTTGGGGATTCATTGCAGTGATCTATGACATGAAGTAATAATCAGAAAGTGAGAAATTAAAAGTATGATACAGTCAAAATAGTCCAATATCATGTATTTGAAACAGTTCCAAGAATAAATCTTTAGCTGGGAATACAGATAAATTCTCTGTAGAGAATTGGAAGCAATAAAGGATGAATAAATTTATTGTTACAGCATTTTAGTAATTAGGTATTATAATTTGTTTGGCGTATTTAATTGCTTTATTCATGTGTACCTGGTATGTTTTACACTCTTCAAAAGTTGACTGCTGGGTAAATAAAAGTATAAAAATGAAAACATAGAGAACCAAAACTTTAAAAGTTATTTTGCATAGGTTTTATTCTTGAAATCTGATTTTTGTCCCACCAAACACCTGAAAGGTACATTAATGTCTGTCTCTATCATAAAACTGACAAGGTGGTAAGAGTTATCAACCTTGGCACAATGATGAACTGAAATTAGACTGAGCATAGACGACTCAATTTACATTTATCTATAGCTTTGAAGCCAATATGGAGATGCTTTGAATGATATAAAGGCATAGCTAGAGAAATGCAGATTGAGTGCTGGGAGTTTTATGGATGCAGGCATCAATTAAACAGACATTGTGACACCAGGGATGCTGTTTGTCAGAACTGAGACCCCAACATCTAGACTTGATCTGTTTTTCCTGAATTCTGTCTTATTGATGTTTTCCTTAGAAAGCAATCAACTGTCACCGTCAGCTACAATGCACAAATAAAAGATTACAATGTTGTATATTTGTCACTGATCATTAGATTGGATTGCTGTAGTTTTTTTTTCTTCATGCTATCACTTGATATTACAGGTAGAAATGGAACCACAAAAAAGATTTTGTAAATCTATTCCTCTTAGTAGTATTTTTTGTTGTTGAATTTTTAAGTTAAATTGATCAGCAAAATGAGTTGATCAGTAGACAAATATAAATGTAACTGAAATATGTAAATGCAAAAGAAATTGGAAAATATCCCTCTCTTGGGATGAGAGAGGGATACAGAATATCCCTGACTTACTGACTTCTATACTGCTAGATGTTTGGTGTGAATAGGTTATTTATGACGAACAATATTTTGGGTTGCTATATAACGGGGCTTTACATGACATTTAATCAATGACAATTTCTTCTTTCCACTTCACCTTTCTGTTGTGTTAGACATGCATCCCTCCAGACTTGGCTACTAATCTTGTCTGGCCAGAAATCAACAGGCGATGGCCTGACAACACATGGATGGCCACCGAGTGGCAGTATCCTGTCACACAAGCTGCAGTCTCTCTCAGGTGCACCAAACTCTCCTCCCCACAACAATAAATCTCATCCACAGCTTATCTTCTGGCCAGTGTGTTGTTGGCGTATTGCTGGCAGGGCATTTTTCTGTCAGATATACACCATTGGTATACAGACGCTGGTGATCAATACCTTATTATTATGGCAAGGCTGCACAGACTTCCCCCTTCCCTGCTACCATGAAGTGAGGAAGTTATAGCGACACAGTACGGTGTCATAGTAGCGGAGTATGATAAACATGGCTGTGTGCACCTCTCGGGCCGCTCATATGTTTAGAAATGTACGGATTTTTAAAATTCGCTTGCCAACACTTATGCATCAGAAAAAATTCAGAGGTATGATCACCACATTGAAAATTTTGAAATTAATAAATTAGATTTTTATAATTACATTTGGATTTAAACATAAAAAAATGTATAATTACCAGGTAATATTGAAACATATTTATAAGTTTGGGATAAAAGTATATTTTCTGCTACAATTTAATACTTTTGTTAATCGTTTGCTGAATAAATAGAAATATGTACTGTATGTGTAATTAGCTGATGGGTTTCTTTGCAATTTGTATTTCATTTTTTTACTCCATGGTAGGCTGTAGATTATGAATTTTATTTTTGAATCCAGAGGCAGCTGAATTATCCCCCCTAGTTGGTACCTGATATTAATGGGACATGTGTTCATGCATTTAAATGTTCATTAATGAAATTGAAGTTAACCATCCTGAGGCTGTAATCAAATTAATATACAGGGATTGAGTAGATAATGTGTGTGTACCTATTATGTTTTGGATAATTTTAGCTACATGCATTAATTGTGTATTTACCATTTTTGAGATGATACAGTCGAGATTTTGCTGTTTTTGCATGCACATCATATAAACTGCAGAACACAGATATATTGTCTTGTCTTAATGACTAGTGCAAATAAAAATGTTACAGATTTACCACATAAACAGACATAAACAGATTATGGAGTATGATTTAGTTATTGTTGAAACACCCCTACCCCATCAGCCAACCCTTTCTTGTGGCCTGCACAAATTGTACTGTGGAAGTCTTGCGTTTTGAGGAGATATTTACGCAATACATCTGATTGATAGATCCACTGGTTACCCTACAGTGACAAGACTCTGATTGGAACGCACAATCTTAATGGCTAAATAGCAAAACACTCCATTTGTTGTACTCAAAAGAAGATTTCAATTATTTTGGCAACATCAGGTGATGAATGAGACAATTAGTATAAGGTCGTGAGTATGAATGGCTCATAGCCTGGCTGAGGAAAGACTTGGCTGGCTCTCTCTGCACCATCAGAGTGGCGTCTCAGCATTGTGACATACAGGTGCTTGACAGTAGATGTCTCAGATCCAGTTCCATCTCATGCTTAGTTTCCTGTAGTACAGGTTCAAGGTGAGCAGAGCACAGACCTGGTGACTCCGTGGGTTATAACCTAGCTCCTGTACTAGTTATTCCTGACATTCTGTTGTGTTGTTGGAGTCATTATGAAAAAAAAATCTACAAATCGTCAGCATTCAGTAGCTGAAGAAAGGTCGTTTGTTAAGTACATATACCTACTCGACAAAGAATGTTTAAGAATTTCCTGAATCTGAAAGTGATGTCAGTGTCACTAGGTGTGGTGCACTTCAAAGTATATACATGTAAACTCCTTACTGTAAAACCTATCTACCAATTATCTAAGTACTGTGTGTACACTTTTGGTGCAAATGTATAAGACAGTTCAGTTTTTGCTCGACTTCATTTGGTGTAAAGGTTTTTTGATACTGTTTTTCATATGGTAATGGTTTTTGTTCGAAAACTTTTGAATAATATAAAAATAGCATATTTAACATAAATAGACCTTGTATATTCTAACCCTTATGGCCTTTAAACCATTTATAGCCTACACATTACAAACTGATACCATAACAGGAGCTATATACACATAAAAATGTCACTAGAAGTCATCAGGTTTCAGGGGTTACTTTTATCTGATGCTGGTGTTAAGCCCTCCCCAGAATGTGTCTGGTGATTTCAGGATTTTTAGAGATTTTATACCATCCATATGATTTTACTGTCCTTACCATCACTGTAAAAAAGAATTAACGTTATTAACGTTATTAACATGCACTCTTCTAGCTAGGATTCAGTATACCACCACCAGGTCTGTGGAATCATTAGAATTTATGGTGGCTCCATTTTTTGTGTGGATTTTGTGGGTATCCTCCTGGGAATTTCAATCTCCAATGAATCATGAGACAGTCTTCATTCATTATACATACAGCATTACATTCCTACTGACCTTTAAAACATTGACAACCCCTAAAATTGGCCCAAACTGTGGTAGATAATTCCAAAGTAATGCATTTATTTCTATATTTAAAATTAGATTTTATAATCATTTTTTTATTAAGAGCAGAAAGTGCAGGTTTAAAGAACAGAGAAAATGCTTAAACCTCTAAACACAGTTTTAAATACACTTAGTATTCTTATATGTTGAAACCAAACCAAAAGCCACACCTAAAATTATCACGTCATAATACTCAAAGAATAATTTCTTATTACCTATATTTGTATTAATTTTTCACAATTATATGATAAGATATTAGAATATTGGCATATCTGTGTAATTTTCATTTCATTTAATTTCGCAAACCCTGCTTGCGCCAAAATGTCATTTGAATTTATTTGACTGTACATTACAAATCAATTCATAGTGTTATCACGGGCAAAGACACTGAAAAATGTAAATATAAGTTAATATTTTCGGCTGTTTAGTGGAAGGGAAAATGTAGATTTTGTAATGCACATATAAAAAATTATCATTGACATTTGTGATGGATATGCTCATGTGTATGGTAACACCTTCTGTTGATATCTTATCTTACTCTCTAAAGAAAGCTTGCAACATCATTGGCTGATGAATATTTCAAAATGGGTACTTTCTTTCCAATATGAAGAAAAAGGTTATGTGAAATTTACCTTGATGACTATTTTAAATGTTTTTAGTTTAATTCCAGAGATGTGGTACATAGATAACCAAGTAAAGGAAAACAAGAGTTAAATAAAATGGTTCTGTGCAGCTTGTATAACTGCATGACTAAGATCTGTGATGGTCAGACTCCAGTCACAGTGATGGATAATCTATCTGCTGTTTTGGATGGAGATACAGATGAGGGTGAATCAGGCACTCCATGTAGCCTGTAGGAGACTAACCGCATGATGTATATTACTGGATCTTGGCTTTGACTAGATCACAGTAAATATGCATTGTTGTTGTGCTAAGTAGGCATGATGATGATGACTGGGTGCTGGGTGCTGACAATGTGGCCATTTCTCTGGATCAGCAGATCTCTGTGTTAGATAATGCAGATAATGATAATGCATGAGCATAGTATTAGGGCTCTGTAACTCTCAGTAGCCATTCCTCACTCAAATCTGTAAAAATTAATAAGTTTTCCCCTTTATTTCTTTTACTTGAGATGTAATTTTTTAGCAGAAATGCTTATTTTCACTGATTTGTAGTCAAATTGATCATTCTTGAGAATGGTGCAGACCCTTACTTATTTGATGTTGTCCTTTTTCTTCCTTTTCTTCCCTAGGATGCCTCATTTGTCATATTTCTACCCAAATTGCCTTGGTTGTCTAAGAAAATGAAAAATTACATTTACTCTTTTGTTTCTGTAAATACTGTAAACAGGGTTATTTTGGACCCTGTAATTTCCCCCCTCTATACTTGGCAAACAGTTTTGTCACATCTTTAGGCATTGGAATTCGCCCAGTCTTAAAGGGGCATGGTCACGATTTTGGTCAAAAATTATTTTTCCGATTTCAATGTTTACAATGCTTCAGTAAGGCATATTTGATAAGCAACCAAAGTTTGAGTGTCAATTCGTTGAGTTATAAGTGAATTACAGAGCTTACAATTCTTTGCTATGTACCTGCAGGTAAACAAAGCTTTTGTTTACATTTTGAATGTTGAAGGAAAATTCCAGTTTTAGACCTAAAATGAATGAGCTAAGTGTGAGGAACTGTTTATTTTTGCATTAAATGAATAGGAACATAGACAAATCAGCTTGAAAAAGATTTTTACTACTATATCAGGGTTATCTCTAAAAATTGAAGTAGAAGGGAGAAATAAAAAAGTAGAAGGGGATCTGGAGGTCTAGCTTATAGCTAGATTGTGTTTGAAATGCAATAATAGCCGGGTAATTACGTCACTTTAGGCGGGGAAATTCCCCGCCTCCCGGGTCTTAGAGACAACCCTGCTATATTGAACCTATGTACACACAAACAGGGCACGAGCCTTGTTTACATGGCAAAGAAATGTGAGCCCTGTATTTTGCTTATTACTCCATGACCGACTCTCAAATTTTATTTGATCATTAAAAATGCATTCCTAAGGTATTGTTAATAATAAAAACAGAAAAATAGAACTTGACCAAAATGGTGACCATGCCCCTTTAAATTCGCCTGCTGACATTGAGGGCAAAAGGGCCAGAAATAAAAGGGGGATAAATATCACCTCACCTGTAAGTCCTTCATGTAAATGTCATGGATTTTATGCCTGGATAAACGACAAGATATGTGCCATATTTTAATGAGTCACCCTTGACTTCTTCAATGTATCAGCAAAGATTCTGCTATCTGGTGAAAAGGGATAAAGTTTCACTGTTTTTATGAGCTTTTGCATTCTTTTAAGACCTGTGTATAGTTCGTGATACACTTAATAGTATTGATTAGAGGTGTATGGGAACTTATCAAGAATGGCATATTGTTTTGGCAAGCAGTCAATTGGATGTCAGCGTTGGTATTTCATTGCTGCATTTCCCAGGTCTCCTCGTTTCTGCAAGGTAAAATGGCCTGCAACCTGCATTTACTGATTGACGATGCCATTAATCAGGCTTTATGGGAGAGGGCTTTTGCCTTAAACACATCTTCTGATTATTTCAGATGTCTAATTTGGTTCGGGACTTTGGGGTGGTTCAAATCTGTAAATGATCCTCTTGTGTCTGAGTCCATTGAGTTGTGTAATAATTCATAATTCAGAACATACATGCAATGATGACTTGACAATGATGACTTGATTGTAATCACCATTAAGTGTGACAAGCTGTACTCTCAGCCCGCTGTTTGATTAGATTCCAATGGTTAACTCAAGATTGATCCGATTTGGTGCGGTATGCTCATTATATTGTGTGAATTCCATTTCCAGTTTTTGATGTTTAAATGTAATAGTTTCTCCTCAGCAACATCTTTTTTTGTCAGAAGTAATTTTTCAATGACACAGTTCTAATAAAAAATCATCATTCTAACTGTCCAGAGGGACAAACTAGAGCTTGCCTGTGCAATGGGTGTTTGTAACATGAATTAATGAACCTTTGTAATGTGGATATTCACCCCAAAACCCAGACCTTTAGATGTGGATGCTTCTCATTTGATAAATAATGTTAATTTTTACCTCATTAAGGAGGGTATTTGTCACATTCTGTGATTAAGTTTCCATTGTTCTGTTAAGTCATTTCACTGGCATGGCAGATGCTTTTTGTTTTCTTGGTGAAAAACGTGAAAATCTGGTATTGATGCATGTAATTGCAAAAAAGTGATCTTTATTAATAACATCAATGACTTCCATTTTAATGACATGGTTAGCATGATTCACTGTATTTATCTTATAATCTGGTGTCTACTAGTAAATAAACAAGAATTGATTTACAAAGCAGTGTTTCCCTGGCAATTGAAAAAATAAGAAAAATTCGTTATTTTGTTTTTGACTTGTCATTTGATTTATGTAACATCTATAGTTTGAAAATCAATGCAGCACTGTTAACTGATTTATATGTATTTGATGAGGGTAATGTTGCTAAAATTTCCTGAAATTCAATGTATAGGCTAGTATTTGTTTTATACTTTGTCATGTTTATGTATTGATGATTGTGAGCATGTACCTCAATCAAAGTAATGAAACGGCCATTGGGAGTGTAACTTAGTTTAGCTTAGTTTATTTATTCTTTAAGCCAAATGGCTCATCAGATACAAAGATCTAACTACATGATGTATATTACTGGATCTTGACTTTGACTACATCACGTAAATTTGCATTGTTGTTGTTCTGTCTTCCCATTTTCTTATTGTATAGCTGCTACATGATCACAAAGACTGTTAAATCTGATAATGAGAACCAAAATACTATGCAATCAAGGAAAGAAAGTTATCAATGAACAAGAGTTGGCATTGCCTGACCCCTTCCAAGAATTCTTATTCTGTGCAGACTCTTATCATGAATCAGTACGAGGTAGAACAGATTTTGTTAAGGTTCAGACCTTTTTGTTTACATCTGTAGCAATGACTGCAAAAAGGAACTTCCAAGACACCTTGAATTACAAAGGTTGCTCCTACTTTATGTGGAAGTCTTTTATCATGACACATGGCTGTTTTGTTTTGTAGAAATGGCCAAACTGTCTCTTCAGGACTCGGAGCCAACCACTGAGGAAAAATCTCCAATGCCAGTTGTGAAGAAAAATGGTACACACCACCTTGTCCTCAATGGTAAGTGTTTATTTAATCTTGTCCACATGGTCAGCTGTATGAGTAACACTGAATTGTTCTCAATGATAAAACTACTTTAATCCTCAGTCATTAGTTATATGAATTAAACCAGTCATTTGGGAGTGGGGTTGTACACAGCACCTTATTCTCAATAGCAAGCTGTATAGAAGAAAATGATGCACACCATCTAGTCTTTAATGGTAACCTACACCAGTCTGTAATGAAGGACGTTAATGCACACAACATTGTCCTAAATATTTTTACATACAACTATGGACTGTTTGGTTAGAAATCATTACAATAACCTGGTCAAAGTAGCTTTACTCTTTGGTAAATGTCTTCCTATTTAGCAGTATGTAACTGTTTTACTATTATGTATGTATAGAAATGTGTTCAATTTAAACAAATTATAATCATGAAACTGGTGTACACATTACATGGTTGTCAGCTGAAAGTATTTAACTACAGGTGTGGAGCAGTGTAATCAGTTGGCAGTATTCTAGTACAGGTGTGGAGCAGTGTAATCAGTTGATAGTATTATAATACAGGTGTGGAGCAGTGTAATCAAGTTGACAGTATTCTATTACAGGTGTGGAGCAGTGTAGTCAGTTGATAATATTCTTTTTCAGGTGTGGAGCAGTTTAATCAGTCAGTAGTATTCTAGTACAGGTGTGGAGCAGTGTAATCAGTTGATAGTATTATAATACAGGTGTGGAACAGTGTAATCAAGTTGATAGTATTCTATTACAGGTGTGGAGCAGTGTAGTCAGTTGATATTCTATTTTAGGTGTGGAGCAGTTAAATCAGTTGGTAGAATTCTAGTACAGGTGTGGAGCAGTGTAATCAATCAGTAGTATTCTAGTACAGGTGTGGAGCAGTGTAATCAGTTGATGGTATTCTAGTAAAGGTGTGGAGCAGTGTAATCAGTTGATAATATTCTAGTACAGGTGTGGAGCAGTGTAATCAGTTGATATAATTCTAGTACAGGTGTGGAGCAGTGTAATCAGTCAGTAGTATTCTAGTACAGGTGTGGAGCAGTGTAATCAGTTGATAGTATTCTAGTAAAGGTGTGGAGCAGTGTAATCAGTCAGTAGTATTCTAGTACAGTTGTGGAGCAGTGTAATCAGTTGATATAATTCTAGTACAGGTGTGGAGCAGTGTAATCAGTTGATAGTATTCTATAACAGGTGTGGATGAGTGTAATCAGTCTGTAGTATTCTAGTACAGGTGTGGAGCAGTGTAATCAGTTGATATAATTCTATGACAGGTGTGGAGCAGTGAAATCAGTTGATATGATTCTATTACAGGTGTGGAGCAGTGTAATCAGTTGAAATGATTCTATTACAGGTGTGGAGCAGTGTAAGGTGGAGGAGAGTCAGCTGATGCTGGAGGCCATGAATGGATTCCTGTTGCTGCTGGACCGCAAGAAGAAGATCCTGTATGTGTCTGATGGAGTGGCCACGCACCTAGGCATTGATCAGGTCAGTGTAGCTTTACCAGCAGAGTGGGGTTTGCCTGTATAGTAACATTAATAGGGAGTTTGTGTAGATGAACAATCATGAGGGGTGTTTGCTTGTATAACTGTATGATTCAGGGGTTGTCTGTATAGCTGTACTATCAGAGGGGGTTTTGCTTTTTTTAGCTATACTATCGGGAGCAGGGGTTGCCTGTATAGCTAATATTGTGTATTTGTACTATTTTTACTATAAAGAATACCTGTATCGCAACTTTGGTGGGAGGAGGGGAGATTGTAGAAATGTCAGTAAAAATGACAGAGGGTGGAGCTCACCTGTTTTGCTATTCAATCAAAGGGGGATGTTTATACAGCAGTTATTCTTTCAGAAGAGGGGAGGGGGACATGTAAAGCTGCACTACAAGAGGGGATTTACGCTTTGATACATGGAGTGATTTGTTAACAATAATCATTCATCACATGACGTTTTTTGTTGTTTTCAAATATTTTCTATATATATAGTATATGATATAAAAATCATAGCATGTCAATTTTTTTATGGAGCCTTACGGTTCTCGGGCTGATATACAGTGACCTTAGGCTAATATAGGATGCGATATAAAAATTGCCATGTAATAATCTTTGTATTCTTTATTGTTGATGCATACATGTATTTTGTATTGTTGATATATTATTTACTGTTGATGTACATTGTGTATTATTACAGGTTCAACTGCTGGGTAAAAAGGTGACCACGCTCATCCACCCCAGTGATATACCAGAGCTAAAGAAACAGTTTAATCTCAAACCATGTGAAATGCATTGCTCTTGCCCTGTCAACATGGATAATAGTGGTGAGGCTTCAACTCTTGACATCTGCAGATATTTAAACAATAAAATGCTTTCTTTAGTGATACATTTGGGATATGAAGGTAGCGACATTGCAGGAAAAATGTAAATTTTTCCTGCAATGATCGCTACCTTCATAACCTGCATAAATCATCAAAGAAAACATTTTATTATTTATATTAACATCTTTCTTTTACTAATTAATAAACTAATTATGAAAAGTTAGTAAAATTCACTAAATTACTGTTAATGTTCAAAAGTACGTTAGCTAAAAGAAACAGCCAAATCGTCTCCTGTGAGACTTTGAGTCTGGCATCGTCATGATTATTTCGTGCAGTCCGGGATTTTACTAAAGTCGCTGTAGGTTCAGACCAATCGATAAACAGGGCGTGTCAATTTCAGTCCTGTCACTTTCAGCCGCTGTAGATTTCGACCAATCGATTAATAGGGCGTGTATATTTCAGTCTGGCTGTTTCTATAGAGCTGTGAATTAGCTAAGTTTCCGTAAGAAATAGATGAAATTATGCTTGGTAGATGTAAATATTGCATAATACACACTTGCTGTAAATTAGGTTCATGATAAAGTGCAAAGCATGTCTGCAGCAAATTTGTGATAAAGTACATTAGACATACCTATATAATTGTGAAAGTCATGACATAGAGTTATCTCTCTTTGCTTAAACCCTCTCACCATTCACGTATATCTTGTGTTCAAACATTATTAATGTGAAATTTTTAATACTTGTACCTGGATTCAGTTGAACTATATTTTGAAATGTATTTGATAAATCGATAGTATTATTGTGATGAAATGTGAGGCCTCAGACTCTGACATCTATGGATGGTCCTTGTAGACAAGCACGTCCCACACCTGGATGACAATAGAGTGTTCTACCTCAGAATGAAGTGTGTCTTAAAGAAAAACGGCATTAGAACAAAGCAATCGGGATTTGTGGTAAGTCTTTTTTTAATGCAAGAATATGCACTTTTTGCCTGCACCGGAGCTGAAGGTCAGTTTGGATGGGTCCTGAACACCTTTGGAAATTTGAAATTTACTAAATTCACATATAATTACCAAAAATAGGCCTTGGGACACCCCCTTTTGAAAATTTTGGCTCTTCGATTGTTCTACATTTTTATCATATGAATTTATGATTTACCAAGCCTGATAATAAATTGTAATCAAGAGCATTTATTCCCATATTCCCCTCACTTCTGTAAAATAATTAGATATAAAGTGCCCAATGATTACGGACGATAATGATTTTGCAATGGATATTTTGTCAGTTTATATGAATTATGAAGGATTAATTCCTTGTTTAAGATAAAAATTGACAGAGACTTTCTAATGGTTTAATTAGAATGTGTCTTAAAACACCAGACACCAGACACACCTGACTTTGCTTTTATATCATACAAGTTAATTAAATACCAGCACTTTATATTTTTATGATGTCCAAAACCAGTAAGAACAAAATGAATGTGTATATACAAAACTTAACAATATATGTACATGTATTATTTTGGAGCAAATCATATAAAAAAAATAATAGACCATCTTTTAATCCAAACGAACAAATGTACCGTACTTAAAATTTAATAACAGATAAAATAATTGTTACAGAATTAAGATTTTAATACCAGTAATATGCATAGTCTTGTACACTTTTCAAAAGTTTTTTTTGTAAAGTAGTTTGTAAACTATTTTGATTGAAAATCACAGTCTTATTTTGAATTTAACATACTTGTAGTCATAGTGAACTGTTGGGGTTTGCTTTATTTCTGACACAGTGGGAATATGATGCTGCTGATACTAACCTTTTCTCGATATCATTATGTTAGAGATAACCTTAAAGTCCTTGTTCCTTGTTAACTAAGGGAAGCTATCACAACTATATAACAGGCATAATGCATATAGATGATGCCATTATTATCCCCTAGCTCTTGCAGTTTGTTGATTAGGGATTATACATGACTGACTAAAACAAACTCTTATACAAAAATCATTTAAATTTGCAAAAATCTGCAAGACTGGGGAAGAAACTTTGAAAAAAAATTAGCTATTTTTATTGCTTATTTTGAAAGTATAAACCATTAAAAAAGTGTCCCATACCCTTACCTGTATTAATAATATGACCCCCTTTTCATTTTCAAAGCTATTGATGAATTAATTATTTCTCAAGATATCCAATATTCTCAAGTAGATACAACTGAATATTCCATGTGTGAGTAATAAATGCAACAGAGTAAAAGAATTAGTTAATTGATGTATTTGCATAGCAACACACTAAAAAAAGCATTTCTTGTCATGAGAATTTGCTATGCATGGTTGTTATCAAGTTTCTTGCACACAGATTGTGTTCTTTAAAATGTGCAGTCAGTAAATACTGGTAGAATTTTGTATTTGCCTATCTATAGTTAAGGTTAGTAATATTGGCTTCTCTTTCATGCCTACTGGTTATCTGCATTTTATTTCAAAGTGATGCACAAATTATTTTTGATTGTCAAATAACGTACTGAATACATGTAATTCAAAATTTGTTTCACCACCAGGCACCAGGGGTAATAGTGAACTGATGCAGACAATTTTGACGCTAAATTCATGATACATGTATTAATGAAAAACTAACCTTTGTGTAGTATATTTTCACACTATAGCTTGATGGCATTTGGAAAAATTTGATACAGAAATGTTAGGAAAAAATATTAATATATCATTTTAAATTGTTATATTCAGTAGTATATTCTCACTATATAACTCTTGTTAATAATTGTAATATTTGCTCGTCCGAAAAATATTGATCGGTCAATATTTTTTTATTTTGACTTGCTAGGAATAATATCTAGAGAATATTCCCTATATTTCAATAAATTGCTTCTGATTTGTTGATTCGTAAACGATGACGTAAATAACTCTTCGCGACTCCAAAACAAGGTGATGTCATAATATTATAGACAGTCAATCAAGGCAAGTAAACAACGAACACGCAATGCAATGGTTTGCTATCATAACTGATATAAGGATTTGCGAATTACTGTGAAGTAAAATCAGGTAGAACATCTGTATGTTACTTCTAACAGGCAGAGTTGGGGTCAATTACTTTAAAAAGTAATTAATTACTTTCAAATACATTGACAATTTTATCAATTACTTGCAATTACAATTACATTGATTTTTAAAATGTAATTAATTACTCTCAATTACTTTGATAAATGTAATTAATTACATTTCAAATACTTTAGTTTTATTTCTTTAAATCTTGAGAACATATACATATATTAACAGCATTAAGATATACAGAGCTTTATGTACGATTATGTTTTAAAAGGTTGTATAGTTCAGTTCGGATCAGATTTCTTGAAAATTTCTAGAAAAATTTTCTTTAACATTAAAGTCATTGAGTACCATTGAGTTCATTTTTGGTTATGAATAATATTTTGACTATAGTGAATTAATTTTTATTCACATATTTAAACTATGTTTATTCAGAAAGTACAACTTTCGGCAGTACAGCATATCAGTATATAAATTATAATTCACAAGAATGAGATATTTTGACTCCCTCAAGTCTAAAATCAATGAGGGTTCTTGTGTACCGGTATTAGAGGAGTTCACACCTCCACAAAATTAGATCTTTACCTATTGCCCTGGGCAGTGTGTTATGCTGTATTAACATATGATACATTATGGGACATTTAATTATTGTATAAACAAAAGTCCATGCCAAACATGTATAAAATCTATGTATCATTATAAGACACCTTTTTTATGTTTTAAACTTCGAAAAAAAGTAATTGAGATGTAATTGAAAAGTATTTGAAAATGCACAATATTTTTGGAATGTATTTAAATACATTCAATTACTTGTAATTGAAGACAGACTCAATTACAAATTACTTTCAATTACTTTGAAAAATGTAATTAATTACACTCAATTACAAATACTTTTTTCAATTACCCCATCCCTGCTAACAGGCGGCGGAATATCACCAGTGAACGTTTGATGCGGAGGATATTTAGGAAATGAACTTTGCAAAAAATTTAATTTGTGAATTGTTTGTTGAGCTGAGAAAATTACGGCGATCTGTTTTTAATTACTTTCTTAAATTTTTTTTTGTTTCTTCATATAACAAAACAAATGTTGACTGTTTTCGGGCAACATTGATTATATTAGCCCCCTTGGGACGAAAATATTAACTCTTTGGGAAGAAACATATCTTTAAATACATGTATATTGTGTCAGTAACTTTAATAGGACATTCTATATAGGTCTACTTTATTTGAAACCTGCCAAGTATAATAAAGAGATAATGAAACTGCAGTATTATATGTGAATAAAAGCATGGTTTTTAGTCAAATAGAATTGAAATAATTTGTATACATGCACTAGAATTTCTGTCTTTGTATCTGAATTACCTATAATGAATTTAAATTTCTGATGTAGAATTAGGATGCATAGTTTCAATTTTTTACTGAGCAGAACTCTATCTATTTTTCAATTGTTCCTTTGTCAAAGGCGGGACTTTCGGAGAGATTTAAATAGTACTTGTGAGGATAAGGTTTCTCATTTTGTATGCTGTGCGTCTAGATATCATCCTAAACTAACCATTAAGCAATTAAAGCTGTCTCCAATACTAGATTCCTACTATGTACAATAAAAGGCAGCTTCAGTTTTTTGTAGCAAATGGGATGTAACAAATACATGCGGATGAAATGTAGACACAGGACACTTTCTGTAGAGCATTTCCTGTGTGGCCGTGATTGAATGTTAAAACGGCCATCAAATTCCAATGGCTATTTCACTATGTCACTGGGTTAATGGGGAATCCTGTTCCGTAGGAAGGAGAATTTGATGAGCATTGCTGGGGTATAAAGTTTGAAATATCAGACATGCCAATATCTATATGGGACATCTTGCGTCCATGTTATGTAATTCCCTTTTTTGTCACCTTTTTAATGTAGACTTAATTAAATAGCCCTAAATATCGTATTTTTTCCTAAAGATGAGACAGACAATATACGAAGAAGATTTATAGCATTTTGACCCCAATTACTGGAATCATGGCTGAGCACTAGATTGCCCCTCAGTACATAATGATACAGCATTCTAAATACAGCAGCGATTTCACCAGCATTTAAATTTTATGAGATGTGAAGCTCTCCTTACTTCTATAGAGTCAATCATATCCCTGCTCAGATTTTTTTTTATAGCTTTTAACTAATGCAGATTACTGATAAAAAATGGAAGAAATGAGACGCAAGTTTAAAAGTCGCACATTTACCCTCTGTATCATTATTGAAGTAATTCAAATTAATAGTTGCTGTTTCTATTTTAAACAAATTTCAATAATAGAGGATAAGAAACTGCTTATTAATTCTAGTTTAGAATATGAAGGATGCATATTTCTTAACATTCCATTCCTCTTCTTATGCACAAGCATTAAAAGAATTTAAAAGCCTTGAATTTTTAGAATGTGAAAAAGGAAGAAGTGTGCATGCAGGAAATGTATGTCAAGGGCTTGAATGGCCCACTAGCAACTGTACACTTGGTAGTTTGTGACTTACCTGTTAAATCTACTGTCACTAATCTACACTGGACATACAATTAGTCGGTCTTAGATTACAAGATGGTGACAGTGCTCCTGTGAATTGTGTGTACAGACTTATCAGCAGCATTTGAAACATTTCTGATTTTCCTTGCTGTCCCCTTGCTTGATGGGGGTGATTTTTCACTCTAGGTTTATGTGAGCTGGCTTCTTGCTACTGGTTGCTGTTGTCTGATGCTTGGCATGCTTTGATAGATGTCTGGGGGTGTAGGGTGACAGACATAGACTCTGTGTGGAGAGTAAGATGAGGGTCAGATAAGCCGACTATTAAACTGGCGATGTTCCGCTACCCACTGGGTTTAAGAGGGGTCCCTGTTATGCTGGGGACGGTGTCAGAAAGGTCAGTCTAAAGGACACTTCTCATTTGAAAAATAAACCTTTTTACTCGCACTACCATGCATGTAGGTCTAAGATTGCAGGTAAAATATGTAACAGCATAGGGGTTAATTAAGTGGTGTCAGAAACGGCCTTATGAGGAAAATATTTACAGAGACGTGATACACTAACATAATTCAGCATACAGCATTATACGGGTCAGATTGAAACTGAACCAGCTGAAACATCAATCAACGTTCAGAATGTCGGACAAGCAGGACTTCTAAAAATGAAGTCTTTAAAATAACTTACAATACATACTTTGATTTTAAATTAGTACAAATTTCAAAATACACATTTGATACCAACAAAAATTATAAAATTATAGTATTTGATAACATACAAGTGGTCCCATTATTATCATATGAAGCAATTGTTTCAGAAGGAATATAGTACTGATAACTGTGTTTATGGGGGTATATTTCCTGTGTATCTGCTACTTTGCAAAATTTGGTATGGTGAAGATTGAAAGAAACATTGGTTACTTTGATTTATTTGACTTTGATTTTTTCTGAAGATTGTGATTTGTAAATCAGAATCATTAATTTCCAAGGCTGTTGGGTGACTATTTCTTGAAATGTTTGACAACAACAAAGTGCATGCAGCTCAAATTTTATGTGCAAGTATCAATAGAACACAATACATAATTTACATAAATTTACATTACCTGCTAACGCAGGTTATGGTTTTTTTCTGCAATAATCGCTACCCTCATAACCTGCATGAGTTGTCAAAGAAAGCATTTTATTGTTTAATTCACAACACATATATATTTTATATATATCTGCAATGAAATATAAATTTTTACAATATGAAACCACAGAAACCATTATTAACAGTAAGATTGATGCGGATTTTATTACGTCTGTCCATCTGCGTGGGCAATCTTGTATGGGCTAAATCTTTGTAATAAAGAAACATTGAAAGTTCCTGCTAAAATAAAGAGACTGCTTATGCCTTTGGGTGGTTGAGTTGATAAATTAAATCACTTAACGGTACAGATAAAAGCATATTGAAAAAGTGTATTTATATTGACAATATTATGTAATTGTGAAAAAATTCAATTACAGTATTTTGATTATAATCGTAGTACAGATATTTAAGTATTGTGTTGATGGACCTCTGCTCTATTTGCTGGATATAGATATATATATAAGGAAGATGTACAAGCAGCAGTTTTCTAATGAAATAATGGCCTTGACTGGGACAGTGATCCACTTCTTTGTACTGAATTGTCTGGGTTAAGTAACAAAGATAGGATTTTGGTCTCATTTCCTCTGAGGACACGTGGACATCTCTTTACTTGACATGCAATATATTAGACTAGTATTGCAGATGCCGCAAAAAAAAATGAAATATAGAAATTAATATGCACACATACTCTGCATGTTTAGTGAATTAAAAAGAGATTCTTGACCTTAGGTCTGGAATGAAATCTTAATTGTCATAATTTTTATTGTGGGGTAACATTTGATACTGACTTCTCCCAAGGTCACGGTCAAACTTTGAACCGATACATTTCCAAGGTCTTTTGCAGTTTCTTTGAAAAGGTATGAAAGCGTGCTATGGGTGTACATTTACTGCATAAATCACCATGTAATTGTGCATATTTCTGCTCAAATTCGTTTTGTCGGACCACCACAATAGATTTGAAGATATCAAGTTCAGAACTTCCCTAAGAAAATCTATGAACATGATATCAAAGTTACTCTAACCAAAATTTTCAGGTCTGGTTATAATAGAAGGACCTTGCTTGCAGAGATTGAGTGTATATTGTATAAGGATACTAATATGACTTTGTCTGGTTCTAAAGACCTTTGATGAGCTGTATACATTATGGTATATTATACTTTCATTAAAAGGCATATTTGGCAACTGTATGATCGTATTGCGTATTTAAAAAGACATGTTAAATAATGCTTCATCATGTTTCACCTGAATCTTGATTTTGCAACAAAAGCTGTGAATACTCAAAAATGTGAGAACCCTCACACCTACTTATATAGAAAGGAGAAACAAGATCTGTCAAATGGTATTAAATTGGATCTCAGCAGCAGTATAACTTACATACATGAATATGTTCATCCAATTCCATAGACTTCATACACATGAAAAAAATGAAAAGACTGCAACTTGTATTTCTGAATTCAAAGACAGTAAAGCTGTGGTGCAGAATTACGCCCCGACCCTGGAATGTGCCATTGCCTCTTTGACCTACTGACCTACTGAGCACAGGTAGATAGATACCTGGATTACTTATCGGTGTATGACGTGTGTAGGCCTCGTGGAACGGCGGGTGGTACACCATTTACAGGTTAAGCATGATCATTCACTCTCTAATTGTAAAAAGGAAAGGGACGCTGAACCTTATTGTGTGCCCCTCATTAATCCCGACCTAAAACATACAGTCTTAACATTGTGACAGCCAGTTTTCACTGTCACAGCGGGACCTGTGATTAAGATAATGAACAGCATGTTGGCTGATTAACCCCAGGTCTTCCCTATGTCACAGATACTGGTCACGCTATGGGATTTTTTAACTGGCTGTAAGTGACCAGGTCAGGGGGTTCAATTTAATCGGTTCTAGTCCGTGAACTGTGTTCTGAAACTGACAGTACCTGATGTAACACAATTTGAGATTTTTGCACTAAATATTATTCAACTTTTTATTCAAAGAATTTGGATGAAGACAGTTATCTTACCATCAGAATTTGGTGCCGAGTGACACTGATCATATGATATATCACTTCATATTTCACACTCATTCACTGAGTGATGATATTGCGATGAATTTTTTAATTTTACCTTAGTTCTACCTGCCCAGCAAATTCTGATTATTTATCCTCTTCTATGAATTTTTACACTTGGAGGTTTTATGCCATTTATAAAATATTATCTATGGACTATGAAAAACTATTCTTTTAAATTTCTCAAATGAATTTTGCATAATTCAGAGAAAATGTAAAATTCATATAGCTCTATAATCTAGCTTTGTATAGGTTCACATCAGACTTTGTTCATATAGTTTCATGTTAGTAAGTGTTTCTACATATTTTTCTACATAGAAAAATTTAAAATGTTTTGTTGCAAATAAATAATTTGATGACTACTGTGGAATCATTAAATTTTCTGGGGGCCAATTTTCATGGATGGCTTAAATTTTACAGGTTCATGGGGACGTAATTTCGTGTATTCTTATATATCTACAAAAGGAAATATAACTTTATTACCCTAATTTATCAATTTGTGGAGGATGTTATTACGTGGATGAGAGGTACCAACGAATTCCACGAAAATTGAGCCGCCACGAAATCTAATGATTCCACAGTATTTGCGTTTGTATTTGTATGAATCAGTTTAGTCCTCATAATCTTTGAGAGGGGTTAGGGGTTTTCATTAATTTCATGTGAGAAAAAATAAAAAATAGTTCTATGATGATTGCAGTATCAGCATTTCATAAATATCCATACTGAAGCGAGCCTTTCAGTTCATAAGTGATGGAGACAATCTTAGCTATCAAACATATCAGGAAAGGACTATGTTGTTTGTCCTATGTAAGCACCATTTAGAAACTTTTAAGTGATACATTATTCATCATAAAGAACTATATATGAAAAGAGCTAAATTTGGCCCCCATTATTCGGCATTTTTTAAGTGTTTCGGGTACAATAAAATGTTAACTTATTTTTTAGAAGAGATGATATAAAATATATTTTTCATCTATTTATTTGCACTCACTGGCAGTATATGACGTCAGAAGTGACGCTATTTCTGTAAGTCAATCAAAATCAGCCAAAAAATGACATTTTTCTTATCTATTTACGAATGAGAAATACAGAGCGCATGCTTGAACAAGGAAAATTTTTTTGTTACTTATTAGTCTTGGATAGATACATCTCTGATTAAAATATTTTGTTTGTTCAAGCATGCACTCTATGTTTTCGGAAGGAAAACCTGCTTGAAAACAAGCAATTTTATGCTAAAAATGCAAAAATGGTGGGAAAAGGTTGTCTTTTCAATGTCATATTTCTTAATTGTGGACACTTGAACCAAAATGAATATTATGTAAACACATCACATACATATTTGTACTAAGAAAATAAAGAATTATAGTAAAATGATGATGTTCATTTTAGGGGGCCATTTTAGTCCCTTATCATATATGGTCCGTTATTTAATTCATAATTTACAAGTAATGTTTAATTTGATACATTATGTGCTATATTTGGTTTTGACTAATATCAGTGTATAGTTGAGTCAGGAGAGATTTAAATAGCAATGTTGACTTGAATGAAGAAATCAGAGACCAGTGTATTGGATATATTGCATACATTTTGTTTCTTACTCTGTCAGTTGTTAACTGAAATTTTAACTAAAAACCTATTATATTCATAGCAAATCATTAACATTTATATGAGAATGGAAACTGATAAATAAAGTGTTTATTAGATTGGGGGGGGGTGGGGGGGGGTAGATGTTTTAATTATTTTTCTTTTGAAGAAAATGTATGTATTTTTTCTTGAATTATTTTCTTTTAAATTAAGAATTAACATTACGACTACAAATCAGCAGTCCAAAATATTCTGTTGAGGTCAGTTTGTTTAAAAGATGGTTTGTGGTGAGAGTAGCCAGGTACATCGTTGGCAATGAAAGTGTAACTTAAAGTAGTTCTGTGACGTCACACTTTTTTGTAAACCTTTGAATTCTTTAAAAATTGTGCAAGATAGTTTTATTTATTTTATGTGAATATAATCACATGGATGTAATTAGAATTATTGGTAGGATAAAGATATTTTCGCACTCAATTTTATACTAAATTTCCAAATATTTATATATTTTATCTATGCAAAGGGGAAATAACCCTTTTTCTGACTTTTCTCTCAGTTGTATGTCTAAATGCTATAGTTTTCCTTATTCCAACGATTAATTTTAAAATATTTTTGTAATTTTAGTTTTCTGATAAAGTTGACATTAAAATTAAACAAGAAAAACAAATTTCTGCCTACAAGATTTTACTTTTAACAGAAAAAAATACATTTTTCTAATGCTAAAATATGCTTTAGTTTATGTTTATCTGGCATCTCAAAAAGTGGGATGACATGTATATTTTTTCTAACAATTGATGACATTTAAGTCTATTAAGTCGAAATCAGTTCGGTTTTTCAACTTTCCTCAGAGAATTTTACGAGTATGGAGCTACCTTAACCTTGTATTCTAATCGTATCATGCAAAGATTTTTCATATTTGAATGACTGATATTCTTCCCATCGAATCAACAGAATGCGAATGCACAAATTTTTTGTTTACAATAATGTTATACTTTTGCATTACATTTGCTGATGTAACTCTTTCTTCTTCTGCAGCTAATGCAATGTTCTGGACGATTGAAGATGCGAGCGACTGCTAGCCGTGCCAACAGTTACTCTGTGGACGGACTGATCTGCATTTGCCGGCCCATGCAGACCAACTCTGTGATGGAGATCCGTCTGGACGGCAGCATGTTCATCAGTCGCCACGACCTCGGCATGAAGTTCACATTCTGTGACCCAAGGTAGGTCAACCAAAATTTTTTTTAACATTAGGGTTTTATATCTTCAATTTTTTCTGTCAATTTCATCAATAGAGAGTGTACAGTTTAGACTGTGTGGATAGAGATTTGTGGATTATTTGATTTTTGGTTTAATCCCTATGAACATATTTCACTTGTTGAGCTGTTACATTTTGATCAAGTCAATACACTTAGGCATAGATATTCAGTAAATAGTGCCACATACTGTAGATCTTGTACCAAGGACTCTCTTAAGGTTCATCTTGGTGTATATGCCATTTGAACTGGATAAAAGTTGTTAATTAAAACTTACATTTACACTGAAAACTAAACAAATTTAACAATAGGAAAATGTTACAACTTGGTTAACTTTGGTGTGAGATTTACTAGTTGTCTAAAGTTTTCAAGGTGATATGTTGTTGGACTAATGCGATGTTGTGTCAAAATAAGCAAGCTATATGACTCTCTTTGAAGCAGTGCATTAAATACTGTGTTACATACAACTCTGGTTACCACTCGGATTTATCCCTGATTCTTGTGTCAGCCCTTGATACATCTTCTAGTGTAATATGTACCCTCACCAGAGCTGTGATAACAAATGAAATGACAAGATAAACTGTTTCAGTCGACAGTGATCTGATAGGGATCAGTCTCAAATGATTGTATTATTACACTGGCACCTATAGGGGGCACTAATGAGTGCAGAAGACAGACAGACTAGCAATGGCTAGTGCTAAGTCATAATTCATATCCTGATAACACCACAGGTCTCTCAGACATATAAAGATCTTGGTACAGCAGCTCCCAGCTCAGCTTCAGAGAATCGCTGATACATAAATATATTTACATTCCACATATTTTTTGCTTGTAAAGTGTGTTGAAAGCTAGTTATAACACTGTAATATATACAGGGTACTCGAAGGTTGATTTAAAATGACTAGTTTTATTATGACATAACGTTGAACACTGCAAACTGCATGTCACAAGCAAAAATCAAGCTTGCGGCTGTTACAGTGGCTCTTCCATTTATAAGAACTTACCCTTAGGATAAGATAGGAATTTTAAGGTATAAATCACATTTGCGGACAAAGGAAGAAGTTATAAAGATCGATGTAAATATAAGTTTTAAATAATTATTTTTAGAAAGATACAGTCTCATAACTGCAGCAATGTGTGCATACAAATATTCACTAAAGCGCAATACTCAATTTATATGCACACACCATTGCAGTTATTAATTTGTTGTGGACTCTTGTTGATTCAGGGTGTTTTTATTATATCTGTCCTCCTAACAAACTGGTATTTAAAATGATAATCGATAATTCATTTAGAAAATGTTAACTTGTCAAGAAAATTTAAATCTAACATTTTTTTAAGTTTATATACAGTTATAATTTTTCTGATACAACACTTTTAATTGATCCACCTTAAAAAGTAGCATGTTTTATATCACATGTTCCAAGTATCGTATTTGTGTTTGTTTGTGGAACTTAATTTTGTTTTCATCTTGTTTACGACTTTTCTTATTTTTACTGACGTACTCCTATGTAGAAAAACAGCCTTTTTAATATGGTATCCTTTCACCAGCCTTGGTTTGTGGAATCCGATTTCTGTACCCAAGAATATAAATTATAACCCCAAGTCTTGGAAGTCAGGCCCTGTTTTGTTATTCTCTCAGAGTATCGTGCTTTCTTCAGGGCGACTCCTTTTAAAGCAGTAGTCCAACAATTATGTGTACTTCATTAGGTGTTAAATGTCAACTTGGTACAGCAGTGCTATTTTCCTTAATGTATGTGGCATTTGATCCGGGTACGACAGCATTGTTGCCTCACCAGTCGTTTACATACATCAGTATGGTAATACTTGCTAAATGCACTGTATTTAATGGCTATTTTATCTTTGTATGTATTGTATTTTATTGTTAGGTGTTTCTACAATTTGAATAGATCATCTTATGATATAATACTTAATAAGATACGTTGAGAATATGCGCAACAACCCTGGATCAGGGCCCTATCAAATCAGGGTTCAGTGTTCGGAGGGAGATGTCAAAATTCAGAGTGTTGGTTTATAATTAGACATTATAGATATAAAAGACTCCCACACTTATCACCCCCCAATCTGGATTACTTTGTTTTCTCTGTCAGGATTTTAACCCTAAGTCCAGGGGTAGCACTGAAGTGTGAAATCACAAGTTATAATGTGAGAAAACAACATGAAATATGTCCCAGAAAAATTTCCGTTGACATTTGAATTGTTTAAGAGTGTATAATTGTTTGTATAAAACCAATTGTTACAGTATTAATAAATCAAAATAAATAATGATTAAGAACTACATATTGGGAGTGGGAATCAATTTTCTTTGACTTTTAAAAACCGAGACTCTTACTTTCCTACCCAGAGTGTTCTCATTTTGTAATAAAGGTTGTGGCACATTGGAATTATCTTTGAGATAATTTGTCTGATTGTTATGCTGCTTACAATGATATGCCCTCACTTATTATGCTGCTTACATTGATATGCCCTCACTTATTATGCTGCTTACATTGTAAAGTTTGTATTAACATGCTCTTGCTTATTTATGCTGTTTGTGTTAGCAATACTGACTATGCTGATGCTTCTAGAGATTTAGCTGCTTTACTTTGTGGTGCTTATGTTAGCTATGCTGCTTTACTTTGTGGTGCCTTTGTTAAATATGATGCTTTACTTTGTGGTCGTTTTGTTGGATATGCTGCTATGTAATGCTTTACTTTGTGGTGCTTGTGTTAGCAATGAAGTTTTACTTTGTGGTGCCCTTGTTAGATATGCTGCTTTGTGGTTGTTTTGTTGGATATGCTGCTTTATTTTGTGGTGCCTGTGTTAGATATGCTGCTTTATTTTGTGGTGCCCTTGTTAGATATGCTGCTTTATTTTGCGGCACCTGTGTTAGATATGCTGCTTTATTTTGTGGTGCCTGTGTTAGATATGCTGCTTTATTTTGTGGTGCCTGTGTAAGATATGCTGCTTTATTTTGTGGTGCCTGTGTTAGGTATGCTGCTTTATTTTGCGGCGCCTGTGTTAGGTATGCTGATTTACTTTGTGGTGCTTGTGTTAGATATGCTGCTTCATTTTGCGGCGCCTGTGTAAGGTATGCTGCTTTATTTTGTGGTGCCTGTGTTAGATATGCTGCTTATGTATAAGATATGCTGTTCTACTTTGTGGAGCTTGTATTTTTTGGCTGTTTAAACTAATGATGCCTATGCAAGATATAATGTGAAATTGCTTTACATGTGTGAGATATATGCTATTTTAATTTTTCAATGTTTGATACACTATCATAAATTTAAAACTAGATTACAAGCTGATTCCTTAACTGAATAAGCTACATTCTGTTACATTTGCTATCTAGACAAGCTTCTATGAACTGAACATACTGGTATGTATTTATGTATGCATATAATACCTTTAAAAAGAATCAACATTTCATGAAACACCTAAGAGATTTCTGCCAGTAGTGAAATTTGAGACAAAATAGAATTTTCCCCATCCTGAATTTCATTACCAAAGTTGATTAACACTGGATTATGTGTCTCATTTACATTATTGAGAAGTGACATTGTAGGATTATGAAACAGTACATTCAGACCCATTTCTTTTAAATGGACTGGTGGACAGAGAGCTCATTGACCTCCTAAAATGATGGACATTTCACTGACCTGCTCACAATTGGTTTACAAAAATAAAACTTGACACTTTTTTACATTTGAAATAAATTTATTTGCTTTTCATCAACCCAGATGGAGTTATGCGATAATGGTTTTTTAAAAATCCCAAAAAATATTTCTTTCGAAATACCCTTTTCGAACTGAAAAGATCATAATGGTAGGTCTCAAATAATGGAATTATGTTCAAATTTCATCATAAAAGTATGAGATATCATAAATTAATGTTCTCTTTTTGAAGATATGAAAATCTGCTGTAGATTAATTTCATAAAAAGCTGTACAACTAGTGACTTTTTGAATGCAGTCTTGTTAACATGTCGAGGAGGCCAGATTATATAACATAGATTCCCTCTTGGTCTATTATGTGCATAGAATAATTTTATGAAGAAAAAGTGAAATTTAAGACCATATTAATGTGCATTTAATATGAAACTATTCATTAGATTCTTTTTTTTTAAAAAGGTATTTTGTAAAATAGATAAAAGAATGAAAAAGAAGAAACAAGAGAAAGAATTTATGCAATAATAGAAAGAAAAAAGAAAGAAATAGAGAAGCCGTAGGAGTCGTCATATTCATTTGGAATGAGCTTGAAATCTGAAACACAAATAGTCCTTTCATTAGCAGCATCTCATGCTGTTGGCTGTTTACAGGGACCTTGAAAAACAGTCACTTGCACTAGTTGTATGGGGTACTCTCTGTTTTACTTATCTCTGAATTAGTAGTGAAATAGGAACAGCCCTCAGACACTGGATCCGTATTTCTTTGAAATTCTAAATATTGCTGACAGATCATGAATGGTAAGCAAGTATAAGTAGATGATACTAGACAAGACATGGCTTTAATGGTCGTCACATTTCAGCCATCAAGTATTTAAATTTTGGAGATTTATCATGAGGCTTGATAAAATCAATTGTATATCAAATAACTAATACATTTTAATCCGGCAACTTTAATGAGTGTCTGTGACAGTTATCTGACAAACTGATGTGTGCGCTATGATGTGTTACAAAGTCCGGCCTTCCATTGTGTTTTGTGGGGTGGTAAGAAAACACCCTTCTGTCATCACAGCCCAGCATCTTATATACACTCTCACTCCACACTCGCGGTCATTTAATTCTCACGCAGCAAGTCCAACAAAGAGTTCACAGCTCGACCTTTTATTTTTACAGGATTGCTACTTTAATTGGATATGACCCCGAGGAGGTGATTGGGAAGACAGCATATCAGTTTCATAATCCACTCGATGCCAAATTAGTTGGAGACTGCCACCAAAAATGTGAGCATTGTCTTATTTGCTTTAAATTATTTCTTCTTTTTTTTCAAATCAAACCTACAGAATCTTACTTGCATTAAAAAAAGTATTTTAAGGTGGACTTTTCCTTAATTATAAAAAGGATTTTAACAGTTTAAAATTTAAGGTTTATTATCTATTTAGTGAGCTAATTATTGTAAAGATATTTTAAGTTATAATTGATAAAAGAAGTATATATTTATTAAATTCAGTTAGTTTATATTTCTTCTCCCTCCTGATTGGCTGGATCTTCTTACAATGGAAATTATAATGAATAGAAATCTCTGCAATCTGATTGGCTGTTCAGCCAGTTTCACATCTACATTATTACTTTATTATTATAAGTAGTTATATTATATGGTTTATCTACATACTGCTTTCCATTTGTAAATTTCCATGCATTTGTAAGATATTAAAAAAATTTCTTTGATAGTTTGGTGTTTTATATTTAAATTTATTGTTTTTTATAAGAATTATTTGTCTTACAATGTTTTATTTTATTTCAGTAATTGTGAAAGGTTCATCAGTGAGTAATTACTATCGCTTTATTGGGAAAAATTGCCAGTGGGTTTGGATGCAAACAAGAGCAACCATAATTTACAACACCAGTAATGTTCCACAGTACATAGTCTGCATGAATTACATCATCAGGTCAGTTGGTCAATCTATTTTGTTTATCAAATCTTATAATAATTATTCTTTACTATTATTGTAATTCACTTTCTCAAAGAAAAGATAAATCAAATATGAAGTACATTTTATCACTTCATTTTATTTTCAAAGAAAGTGAAAAGTCAACAGGGAATATTTTTTTCAGTAGAATAAACAGACAGTAAAACCTCACTTTTACAATCAGGGATATTGCGAATCCATGATTATAATGTAGATTTTTGGAGTCCCCAGCAATATCCTAAACAATTCTTTTTTAAATTTCTATTTATTACATATTGTGATATGAAATTATGGATAAAAAGAGTTGGATTTTTTTTTTGTCATGTAAACTTCAAGAATAACACAATTTATCTTTTATAATTTTATAATGAATTTAATTTCAAAGGTCCCAATTATTGAAATAAAAAATTGACTGTAATTTTTTAAGCTTTCTAAGACCCAAAATTTATGATATTTGAATTTTAAAAAATGTAATTATCCAATGAAGGTGTATACATTTTTACTTTATAATTAAATGCAAAAATATAGTGAGGATTATCCTCATACTTCTGCTATAATTGAGTTTTTCTATAGACCAAATTCAAAAAAGAAAAGAATCTATTTTCAATTTTAAAAATGAAATTATTTATATAAAATAGCAAGATTGTATTTTGTTCCATTAAAATGAAACCAACATCTGTGCTTTTTTAGATAAATTGAATTTATATTTTGTGTTTGCTTTGATAAAACTAACTGACTTATTAGCATGATGATAATGACTTTATGTTTTTGTTCACAGTGAGGAGGAAGGGGAACAGTTCCTCAGGATGCAGCAGGGTCACACTCTACAGTCTCTGGACGGGGTTCAGGCCATAGAACCAGTCAAAAGCTCCAAGTCGGAGGACCAGCACAGTGACAATGGCTACTGGAGCAGTAACAGTCCCTACTCAAGTCACCACCCCAGCCCGGGCTCCACAGACGGACCCACCGCAGGATCCACAGAAAATCTGTCAACTGGGAACGAGTTTCCAACTGGAGTGTTCCAACAAGTCGTGGACACGATCAACTCGCACAGCAGCCCTCCAGAGGAAGTGCTGAAAATCCTGGAAGAGATTGAAAAAGAAGGGCGAAAGCGTTCACCAGGAAATACTACTCCATATTCCAAAACCTTTACTGCATGTGCTATGGACACTGTGACACCGGGAAATCAAACCCCATCCTACCAAAACCTTCTGGACAGTGAGCCACATTCCATAAAAAGTAACCATATAGCTAACCTTCCAACAACATCAGAACACAATGCAATTTGTGAAAATAATTCCACAGTTCCAACCCATGGTTTAATGAATGTCCAAATCGCTGCCCTTAATTCGACAGACTTTGCACCTGGCTGTGCTGTGACAGAGGCCTTACCCCAGGAGATAACAGACTTCTGTATGCAGTACTGTAACTCTCTGGCAGACCAGCAAGCCCAACAAGTCCTCTCAGAACTTGGTCAAAATAGTTTCGGGGCAGAGTTTGAACAATTCGAAAGTGAGAGTGAAATGAATGGTATGAACCACTGTGACCTGACTTTGAACACTCCAGAGTCAATGAATGGACATGTGTCAGTGTCTAACACTGGCACCATGTTGAACTTACCACAGGCAATGACCTCCACTGCATCAGTGCCCCCACCTCCACAGTACCCCCTCCATGTTGGGAACCACATTGCAGTGCCCAGTACCACCACTGGCTCCTATCAATACCCGATGTCGCCCGAGTCCTGGATCTCCTCCCCTAGCTCCTATGTCTCTCACCAATCCCCTATGTCGTCTGCTTGTTCACCAATGTCTTCTGTCTGTTCACCAATGCATGCCACTTCACCGTACCCCTGCAGTCCGCACATGCAGGAAGTGTCCGGCTTTATCAGCTCCGTAGTAACAAGTGCACCTTCAAACATTCCACTCTCAAACGGCAACTTGATGTCACCAGGCTCTCAAACAAATGGAATAATATCTCCAGCATACATGGGTCAACCTCTCCCCTCTCCTAGGATGGTCAATCGACAGAATTCTCCTCCAACTCAGAGACAAACAAGGGATACTAACATGACTGAGTTAGAAAAAGTGCTGCGTGGGTGTTCCTCGAATGCTAGCATATTTACCACAAAAAACAACTGTAAGGAATCCCAGAATTCCACGCTTCTACAGAAGATGTTGACTGGTCAGTTAACTGGAGAGTCCTACCGTGCAATGGAGAAACAAAGAAAGAAGACACGTCATTATCCATTTTGAGTTTTCTGTCTTAGGTCATAGAGTTGTTGTTATTCATGTGTTCAATGATGCTTCTGTGTCAACACAAACAAATGGCTTCTCCTGTTGTAACATTGACTGAAAACTAAATCTTGCATGGCGAATGAAGCTTTCATTTTGGTTGTTCTTGTAAAACTAAAGAATTAAATTGGCTCTTATTGTTTGCTGGTAAATGGTTAATCCTTGTGTGTTCACTGTGTTGGTAATGCTGTGTTTCATCATTTCCTAAAATAATCTTAAACTACACAGCAACTACCAGTATATTTTTCTGTTAGCTGTTAGTTAAACTCAGTCTTGGACAACTTTTATTTGCCAAGCAATAATTTTATTCACAGCAATATAACAATACAAGAGTCATTGTCTGCACACTAGAGGAGGCCTGAACCTGTGAGGGGGCTTAACTCTGTTGTAGTGTACATCAATTATAGTTTGTTTTGGGACCTGCTCCCTGACTTATGGATTCTCCTTGTACATATGATATGATCTCAATACACAGGTTTTGGGCGTGACTAAGTGCATGTGCATGCTTTGTACAATTCCTTAACTTTGTTAATGGAATTTGAACATAATATTTTTACAGTATGTGTGCAAAAATGATTTTAATGAAAATATAGATTGTATATTTTAATATAAACTACCTGTTGGCCTGTGATTTATTTTCCATACCCTCTATGGCACAAATTGTTGACATTCATGTTAGAGAATTTACAATATTTCATCAGATATATTTTAACATTTACCTCACTGTATAAACACATTTGTTTTTCATTTTTCCACTTTGCACACAAAGACTAGAGTTGTACCTATATTGTTTTATTGGGTAGGGCTTTTGTGATAGATATAATATTATTGAACAGAAAATATACACGCTTCATTATGCAGCACCAGCAATATGTAGACTGTCTGATCAACAATTGAGCTACTAATGGGGGAATTTAGTAAATTTGTTTACTTAAAACACCAGTTGTTTATTATATTGATTTGATTTCTTATTACCCTAATTAAATAATCTGTAGATTGAATGGAGCCATAATGAAGAGCTTTGTGATTTATAATACTCTTCTTAGTTCTAGTTTTGTTGTTAAAGAACTATTCCCATTGGTTGCTGGACTCCGTGACTTTTTATTTTGTAAAATGGCTAACAGAAAAAGTATTTTGTGTTTTGAGATTATTCTTTAAAGAGCTTGATACTCTGGTGATCCTCAGATTTTCTTGTTAAGTTTTATTTTTTGAAATAAGATTCCTGCTGCTGAATAAAATGGGACATCTTGTGAATTCATTCTTATTGTATATATACTAATACATAATGCAATATTTCATGAACATATTTCATATTTACCATTGTATATTTTTTACATTATATATTCAATACATATTTATGTATATTCATGTACGTACTCATAAAAAGGCTGTGTTTTCTGACTGTTATTTTTTATCATAAATCATTTGTATACCTATTTTTACTGAGTAGAAAAGCACTCAAAATTGACGTGTCATGGTCTTTATTTCTATTCAAACTTTTAAAAAAAATTCAAGATGATTGTTATTTATTTTTAACACTGATGACAATAACATCATATTCCATATAAAGGTCCCTAGTGACACTATTTATAGTAACACCTGTACCATCTATAATATTCCACTAAATGGTGTCACCTAGTTGTTTCATGCCTCAATAAATACCGTTTTATGTTTCTTAGACACACCCCCTGTAAATATCAGTATTTTTCATTTCTTAGTCATCAAGACAACATATTTTGAACCTCAGTGACCCTTATACTAACTAAAGAGTAAATGTGGAGAATTTGAAATGTTTAAAACAATGTTCTTGATGGGGAAATTGTCGATCTTTATAACAAAATCATGTCCATTACAGAGAAAAAAATGACAACATTTTTATGGACAGGAGTACGGGGTGATGGAAGAACTGTTTCTGTGTTGTCTGTCACCCCCTGTCCCTGGAGTTTCTGTGTGGGTCTTAGAGGGAGTCTGTGTGAGTCTTAGAGGGAGAGGTTGTACTCTGTGGTTAGTGCTTGTTCTGTTCACACCTTCTTTTTTTTGTTGCTCGTGTTTGACTTTTTATGACAATCGGTTGGCAACCTCTGCTAGTGCCTGGCTTTATATCATTCCCTTGTAGGCTCAGATGTTCTAACTTGTTTTATGGTACTTCACCTGGACATTAATGTGATTATTTTTGTGATTAAAATTAGAAGAAAACTTACATTGTTGTTTTTTTACTTTATAAGGAGTATAATACAATGTTGGGTTTAATGGTGGATTCCAGTTCGTATGTAATTTAAACCGCTCTTACTGACAAATTTTTACATTTACATGTATATTTATCAAATAATGCAAAATGCCGTAAATCTGTCGGTAGTTCCATTCATTTGGAAACAAGTTAACCATCTCTGAAATGCATGAAACGAATGCTCGTTTTTAAATTCATGTCATATTTAATGACTGTGAAAGTATCACCCCCTTAAGTATGTCATACCTGGGTCAAGCTTCAAATGAGATGAATCAGCTGTTTCTCTCTGATTTACGTCGTGTCCTTCAGAAGAAAAAAACGACACAGCTGGCTACAAGGCCACGAGATAAAGGTCGGGCAAAACGGGTAAATTACTTCCATTTCTCTTTTCTAGGACATTTAAATTGTTAACACTCGAATGACCATCTCCCGGCCCACCAGGGACTTTGGATGGAATGGGGAGGAGTTTTTCGATTGCATGAATACAATAGTTATGTAACCAAATATAATGTACATTCAGGTATCTGAATAGGACTTTTCGTGTGTTTGAAAGCATATGCTGGTATGAATAGAAGTTCGTTCGACATTCGTCTCATTTACTTTATCCTCCAGGCACGTAGCATCGGGGTGGGGGGGGGGGGCTAATATGGTCGATTATCTGCCCCTAATATTAACCAATTTTTAATTGGTATTGTATCAAAATCAAATCTTCATTAAACTTTTGGATTAGTCTGGCCCCCCCACTTTCAAAAATGATGCTACGTGCCTGTCCTCGGTATTAGCGGTAAAGCAATATCAGCAGTTCTTTTGTGGGAAACCTTTTTGTAACTCTGCAATTACTTCCGCACGCTTACACAGCTAAACAAAGTTATTGAAAAAAAGTTCATATCTCTTTCATTTTACAGAAAATTTCATTAACACCTGTAAGGGGGCTGGGGGTAAGATAAGATTCTTAATTCTATCAACATTAATTAATTGCACTGTTGATGTGGAGAAAAATTGCATAATGAAGCTTAGAACTCTCGTCAGCCTGTTGAGGAAAATGTGCAATGCTTTCGCAAATCGGGTACCCATTTCTCTTGTACCAGCATTGTTTAATAATAAAGGAAACGTTTCACTCTTGGTAGTTGTTGAAAACATCTAGAAATCGTCAAAATATTCTTTGGCCACCACGATTCAGCAATGAAAAATTTACTCAAATAAAGGAGGCAATTTCTTTCCAGAAAATCGTAGCTCAAATTATTTTTAATTCGTATAGACTAATGAAACACCGTTTATCAATATATTTGATATAATTATAATTAAACGGAATGTTTATATGTTTCTCTCATTTTATATTTTTTCTTTGAGTGCAAGGGCCATTAATCGAAGGAAACGACATATTTTAATAAGTTCATAAATATGAAGAGACTGCCATGATAAGAGAGAACAAAAATTGACGGTATATATCTGGTACTTTGTTATTTATAATTTATTTTCTCGTCAGTTCATACACTTTAGCAAAACTGACATTAAAATAAAGAAAAGGCTTTTGATATACTTATAGCACGTTAATGCCGTAGAAAGTCTTAAATACTGCATCGTTGATTCTGTTAACATGCACCAATATCATGTTTTTTATGCTGTCAAAAACAACAGCCAATCAAACCGTACTATTCATGCTGTCAAAACTAACAGCCACATTATACTTTAACATATATGTTTTCAAAACTAATAGCCAATAATACCATCGTATTTATGCTGTAGAATTTAACAGCCAATAATACTGCCAAAATGCTGTCAAAGCCAACAGTCAATAATAGCGTCACATTTATGCTGTCAAAACCAACAGCCAATGATACCGTCACATTTATTAGATATTCTATAACTATTAGCCAATAATATACCATCATATTTATGCTGCATACTTTAACAGCACTGCTTGAAAAAACAGCTTTACAAAACTTTACTTCCGAAGTAAATTTCATTAAAGGTGTACCAATATGCAAGGTCACCTTTGTATTAACTTTACAAAAAGTAAAGGTGCAAAGATTACCTTTACAGACACTTAAATACAATTAAATATAACCTTTCACCTTTAATGTCATAAAGTTTTACCTTTAATGTAATTAAATATAATAAAGTACAATTGTATTTTATGATTTCCTTTTTGAATGCATCAAAAATTACCTTTACTTTAACGGAAAGGTGCTTAAATATGACCTTTCAACTTTTATGTGATAAAACCTCATCTTTAATGTCATTAAATATGATTTAAATGGCTTTATAAGATAATACCTTTTGACATGAAATCAATGCTATAGCATTTACAATTATGAAACTAGAACATTTAAATTTGGCCTTCAAACTCATGAGATTTGTGTATAATTATCAATTTTTGCTATTATACATATACATTATACACTGATAACATGGTGCTGTCTTGTGTCAGAATAAATGAGATGGTTTTGTTTATGATATTTTTATCCCTAAAACTTTAATCAAATCTTCAAATATCTTTCTAATCAACAGCTTTTGTATCGGTAATATCAATTGTTCCTTTGCTTAAAGCTCCATCACACTTCCAACAAACCAAATTTGATTTAAAGCATTTCCTTACTTTGAAAATAAAGACTACCTAGGATACATGCAACTGAACGCTGATCATTATGACGCAATGTGTCATATACAGAGGAACATTTTTGAGTTTTTAACAGCACATGGACCTTAAATTGTAATTTATGTCATCACAATTGGGAAAAAAACATTTCCTTTTCTGAAATAATCCCAAGTATTCATTGTATCGAAATGAAACTATAATTACAAGTATGCTTAAATGCTCCATATTTTATTTCATTAAAAATAAAACAAATATGTAATGTAAGTTCAAACACATAAGCAAATTAAAAACAAAGAAGAAAAAAATATTTAAAAATATGCAGAATGCAAAATTGTCTACATCATGTTGGTGTCAATAAATTGTGCAGCACAAAAATGAGCAAAAATAATATAGTATAGCAGTTAAATAAATCCAGCATTTTTGTATACATCTTTCTTGTCTTTTGCATTCAAAAGATTAAACAAATAATGAAGTTATATTGTCATATTTCAATAATTAATATTTGTTACTTTAAAAAAAAAAAGTCATCATAACTATATTGTGTGTTAAAGAATTTGTGTATACATGTGTGATCTATGTGTCAAGCTTCACACATATACATGTATGTGCTGACTTCACAAAGCTGTAAAGAGTGTATGTAAGAAATGTGTGTGTATATACATGTGTGCCCTATGTGTCAAGCTTCACACATATAAATGTATGTGCTGACTTCACAAAGCGGTAAAGTGTGTATGCAAGATATGTGTGTGTATATACATGTGTGCTCTATGTGTCAAGCTTCACACATATACATGTATGTGCTGACTTCACAAAGCGGTAAAGTGTGTATGTAAGATGTGTGTGTATTTACATGTGTGCCCTATGTGTCAAGCTTCACACATATAAATGTATGTGCTGACTTCACAAAGCGGTAAAGTGTGCATGTAAGATGTGTGTGTGTATATACATGTGTGCCCTATGTGTCAAGCTTCACACATTAAATGTATGTGCTGACTTCACAAAGCGGTAAAGTGTGTACGTAGGAAATGTATGTGTATGTACGTGTGTGCTCTATGTGTCAAGCTTCACACATATAAATGTATGTGCTGACTTCACAAAGCGGTAAAGTGTGTACGTAGGAAATGTGTGTGTATGTACGTGTGTGCTCTATGTGTCAAGCTTCACACAAATAATTGTATGTGCTGACTTCACAAAGCTGTAAAGTGTGTATGTAAGAAATGAATGTGTATATACGTGTGCTCTAAGTGTACTGCTTTAGAAAAATAATCATGTATTGTAACATAAATATATATATATAAATATATATATAAACATGTAATTTTTAGGACCTTAACATTGGAAAATAGTACTGAACATTTAAAATCTATATATAGCTTGTTAAAGACAATATATTCTTAAATGTTATTGTTTTCCTCTACAAAATACATGTATCCCACTAAGTATAAACAGTGACATAAACCTGTTTAACACAAAAATCGTTCCCTGGGCACTACAACAATAACATTTTGCCCTCTTACTTCATCTTTTGCATATACAAATTTAGACCTAATTCTTTGAACAGGTATATACATTGATGGTCCTTGGACATCAAACAAATCACAACTCCATGCTTCAACTGGTTTTCCATAGTAATTTAGTACATATTCATTTGGCTTTGCAAACCAACTAACACGAGCTAATAGATGCACACAAGATTTTTCATCTACTAAAACATTGTGTAATAAAATGTTCTCAATTTGCCCTGGTCTAGGTGCTAATCCCATTTCTTCGTAATCACAAATCTGACCGTCATCTTTATGCCAGTACGCATTTATCAATGAAGACCTATTACTCCTTCCCAATTTGATTCCTAAAACTGAGCCAAATATATCTACATATTTAGTAGATCTACAAGTATTACAAACAGTGATTCTACTTTCTTCAATATTTGGATATAAAACATTGTACATTCTTTTCAAAAAAGACACATCTCTTTCACTTAAAGTACAATTCTTCAATGTTGATACTTTTACACCAGAAAAAGAATCTATTGTCCAACATAGTGATTCAACACGGACATCTTTAGAGGACATTTTGACTAGGTCATAACTGGCACCTGTGTTCATCAGACTTAACGTTCCTCTTTCATTATCCTCATGCAAAACTTTAAGTTTTAGAAAGTCAGGTCCAAATTGTTCCTCTAAGACTGAATCAGAAAAAAGGTCAACAGCATGACTGTTTTTAAGAAACTTTCTCATCAGCTGAATTTCAATATTCCTTTTGTTAGATGGAATTGATCCCAGAATCCCATTTTCCCTTTCAAAGCTAAAGAGCCAAAATGAATACACAGGTCCAAAATCATATAAACATTTGTCAAGATGAGCATGCAAGTGCATATTTGGAGTTATACATTCACTACCAAATGCCCGTTCTACTTTCTTACAAAAAGAAATTAACAAAAGGTGGGCCACTTTCACATTATTTCTCGACAAAGTTCGTGTACATAATATTTTACAGGCTAATACAAATTTTCGCCAGTATTCTAAATGCTCCTCTGGCAAAACTCCTTTCAATGCATAGATGGAAAAAAGAATTGTCCAATTTTTAAATTGATCAGCATTGAAGGATCCAAAACTACTAGCCATTTTCTGGGGAAGCTTTCCTACATCTGATGGACAAGATATTTTTTCAATTCGTTTCTGCATCATATCAAAATGCTCAGGTCGTAAGACCTTATGATCTTTCCATATCAAAAGCATTCGCTTTGCAGTCCCCAAAAATAGATTGTGCATGGGATCAATGATAGTCATTGTAACAGGGTCAAAATACGCCAATTCTAACAAAACAGAATATCTAACCCCATATTCCTTCTCTAATTTCTCCCTACTAGTTTTTGTTTTGCTTCTAACAATTTTCTTAACAATTTCTTTATGAACTTCCAAATTTCTGTCTTCCCAAAGTGACATATCAAAACCCCCATAATTCTTTTCTCCCACCCCACCATCAAATGTTTTCATGCACTTGTTGCAACCTTTAGTTGCTGCATGTCCTAAAAACCCACATAATTTTCTACTTGCTGGAATATCACATCCAACACAAATTAAGGCTAATTTAAATTTTACAGGTTGTGATGGGGAGTTATAACTCTTCATATAAAAACCACTCCAAGCTTGCTTCAGCTCCTCAACTAAAGGATCAATAAATGTATTAGTGGGTGGCTCCGATTTCATATCAGGAATAAGTCCAACTAAAATGACATTTTTTTTTTTAAATCTTTCAACTCTTGGCAGGTTCAAAATGGTTACATAAATAGCACCCACAGAATAATTTGTATGTTTAAACGGCTGAAACCAATCTACATTTAACATAATGCCATAATTACGTTGTGATGTAAAAAATTCAAATTTTCCTCCATTGAAACATTTCCACACATTACCATCATACACATCCATGAGAATTTCATCTGGTACATTTCTATAGCGCCAAGATTCACAAAGATCTTCAAAACCTTCTCTTTTTACCAAAATTTGCAAACTTTCTTCAATGCTCTTATAACAGAAACTTTTTCTTGGTACAAGTTTTTTTTTACCATTTACAGTTACTGATTTTAAAAGAAATTCTCCACAAGGCTTTCGAAAGTGTCGAAGAGCATGATTTGGAAACAAAACATTTGTACACTTTTTAGACATTTCATCACCTTCAATAACATTTACACACTCTGCAAAATCATAAAGAGCATAACATTTCGGACATACCGCATATTTTCGAAACATATCATTTTTAAAGGAAATACTCTTATTCAACTGATATAAATTGGATGGAAATTTCTTGTACAAATCTTTAGAAAACTCTGAGGCAGCTGACACTAAGTATAATAATGATTTGACAAGAAGAAGTAAATATGACAATGCAAGATCAGACACATAAAACAAGGACTGCCAGCGCAATAATACTTTCAAAACTGAAACAATCAACAAGTTGGTATTATCTAATTCTTGACTTGAATCTTCTTCATCCAAAATGGAATCGATATCTATTTCACACAATTCCTCTTCATTGTCGGAGGACTCAGATAAACAGACATCATTCGTTGGAATATCATCCTCTTCTTCCATTACAATATCATCTTCATCATGTTCTAAACTTGTGAGTGTCCGGTTTTCTGACCTTTCTGCATCTGTCACAGATTTCACTATAGGCGCTGCATGTACTTTTCTAGTATCATCACTAGGATCCTCTGTTTGATTTGATGAACAAGTGTGTCTTAATAGATGCCTCCCAGAATATTCTTCACCACATCCAGAACAGGTTTTTGGTTCCCTTCTTTTTCTTTTTCGTTCCATTCTCATTAAATTAGAACTTGTATGGTTCCGTCAAAAAAACATGCCTTTTCACTGAAACCAAATACAAAACGTAAACTTAAAAGCAATTTCTTTCAATAACTGGGCAAAAACTTCAATAAACTGAAGCATACATTTACCTGATAAAAAAAATCAATGTATTGAAAATATGAAGGAGTTAAAATGTCATTCTTTAGTATATTATAATTGCAAATACTATTTTATGCATCATCTTTCTGTATATTCTAATAGAAAATATAATATTTTTTTCACAATCCTGACTAAAATTCAAATAGATAAATCAGTCTTAAAAAATGCACTACCAAGGTACACGATCCTCATACAGATCCCATCTAAAAACTATTAAGTCACATACACTAAAATGTGTTATCTCCCTTTGTAAGACAAACATTCTTAATATTTGAATTCAATATACATGCATTTGACAATATACATGCACTGAACTTTAAGTTTCAATTTAAACATTAATGTGAAGTCAGTCAAATAGCAGTCAAATATGAAAGTACATTATATCAAAATCCTACAAAGCTTTTTTATGTAAAGTAAAATGTACCCATACCAATTCCATCAACAGTGTTTACAACATGACCACTGCTGTATTTCTTTACATCCGCCTTTGCCTTTACATATCTTACGAAGTCCTTAAAAAGTCTATCATCTTTCAAGTCTTCTTGTTCTGAAATAAAAACCATTAGTATTAATAAATATCAAAATAGTGACATTTTTTTAGCATAGTGTTGAATTGTTATTTTACTAGCTTCTATACCACTGTCCACTGCAGCTTCTTCAGCATCTCCATTTGAGGGGCATTCTTCAGAATTCAATGGTGTGATTTGCTGATTTGCATGTAACCTCAGGAGGTTTTTTTTCCTTAGTCGCCTTCTCTTAGTTTTTGCTTTTACAGCTGCTACGCTTTTTCTTCCTTTTTCTTTTCCCATTGATCTAAAAGTCATATACATAGTCATATATATAACATAAATAAAACAGTTCAATATAGTATTAACCAACCTGCATGACCGTCACCCATTTGGAATAAACAATATTAAAACTACAATAGGTATCAGACACCTACCGGAATTCAATTCATATTCTGATTTCAAAACATATAATCACTTAAGATTTACAAACTTCAAATACTTGTACACTGTAAATGTTAAACATTAAGATTAAGGATTAAAATTTTTAAGAATATTATCAAATTCATTATCTATTTTCAAAAAATCCCTTTAGAATACATGTGTATGCCCATTTCTTAATACATTGTAACTCCTCAATCATAAAAATGCAATATATATTGAATATTAGGAAATATATTTTCACTTTCCTCAGCAATAAGTTACTTCTAAAGACTGTTTAGTGTTAACATCCATATAAACTTAGATTTTAACATTTATAGGCTATTTTGTTATGTTTTAGTTCAGAATGAAATGTGTCACACAACTAATGAGTGAAATCAACTGTGTAAACCATAAACAAATCATTATTATGTACCTACATAATTCTGATGTATAACAGTCAAAAGATTTAATGAAATCCACTTTTATCAGTATATCTTAGTACCGGTATTCACAATCAAATCACCATTATTTTGAATTTTCTTCAAATATACTTCCTACTTGACTTAAAAATAATTTTGCGGATCACTATTCAGTCAGAAAGCGAAAAGCCCCCCCCCCCCCCCCCCCAAATAAAATAGCAGTCCTCTTGAAACTGATATTTTAAATAGTTAAGCAATTACTCAAATTAAGGAATGCAGTACATTTATGCAATATCATTTTGTGCATTTTTTTTTCTTATTTTAATTTAAAAATGAGTGGGAATAGCCTGCTATTTTGCTTCCGGAATGTTAATTACAAAGAAATGTTTTGATCTTTTGTTCCCTTTATCAAAATTATGCTAATGCAAAAATTCTAATATCACATGCTGGATAAGAACATGGTGGGTTCATCAACAATGAGATGCTAAAGGTATAAATAAATTTATCTTGATTACTGATTGCATTCACATTTAACAGCATGGTTTGTGGAAATGCATTCTTGATGACTAATGATACCAGTCATGTTAAAGAGGTCATGTCAGTTTCAAAGAAATGTTGTAAACAAAGTGGGACCTCATAGTGTGACCACATGCAAAGTCCAGCTTCTCTTTACCCTGACATGCAATTAACAAGTAATTAATAAACAAATAACCTCCACAGACTTGTGCTGAGTGAGTAGGGCATTGGATAATATTTCTTATCTATGCATTAATCATACTAATTCTGTTTACTAAAATTTGGCACTTGTTTATTGCTTTTGCTTTCTTTGTGTGTGAAAAATAAAAACATGTAGCAATCTGCAAATAACGATATTAACAAATTTTGAAAGGCTTTATTGTTGTGTAAAATATTATTTATTTGAATATAAATTTCATGTTGCAGTAAATAGACATGTACCTTCCTCTATCTGACTATAAATTTCAGGTACAGTACAACCTCCAGACTTGGCTATATGACTTGAATAAGCTTTATTAAGCTATTCAGGGTACCTTCATTAAATCATTTTGTCATACATTTTTTTTTTTATGTACGATAAGACTGTCAAGCTGATTATTGTCATTTTTTAGCATTCATAATAAAGGGGTTGGAGTGGGGTGGGGGGCTTCACTATTACACTATTATAATTCATAACAATCAAAAACGAACATAAGAAACTGCCCTTCCCACTTTATGGAAGCCTTTAAATAATTAAACATGTAAACAATTATAAGGAAATTGATCAACATTAACACTACAATAGGGGTTAATGACCCCCCCCCATCAGAAAATTTGATGTTTCCCAATGTCTTATCCCTTAATAGCAGCAGCAACAAACCCTATAAAGTTACAAACAAAATCTGGTTTGATAAAAAATGTACTCTTTACTTACATACATACTGTCGTAATGTCCTACGAGCATATAATAATGATAGGAACATGTACAATAGGGAACTTTTAATCAAAGCAAGATGTATGTGTATTAAAAACCAGGAGACGGTACATGAAACAACAGGGCAACAGACTTGATTAATGATTATCTACATGACAATAACCCCAGGGAGTTTCAAAGGATATTCAAACATATAAAGGAGGTCAGTTATGGTGAACAAGATAATTGATTGGTAATAATTTATCACAATGAGAAGAAATCATACTTATCCACGCCTCATTGCACACAAAGTGGTGAACAGTTACCCAAACAATGGAAATATATTTTTTGCTTAAAAGTGTTTAAAAGCTGCAGTGTTAAAACTATCTTACATTTGGGTCAAGTTTATAATGGTCAGTGGCGCAAATATTATTAGCAAGTTAATTGCGATTTTTCGTCCATTTCTTACAATTAATATTTTCTTCAAAAACTGCATATTAATAGCTTTATTAAGCTATTTTGAATAGCTTTATAAAGCTATTTAGCTTATTCAAGCTATATAGCTCAATCTGGAGATTGTGCTGGACCTGATATATATTTATATTTTATGTAATTATTACATTGTTTATTTGTGGTAATATCACATAATCGAAGATGTGTCTGTGTACTGCAAAATATTTGTTCACACTGATTATGTACTTACATGTATTTATACAATGCCTAAAAACCATGAGGTTTTGAGCTAATAAAAAAACCTATACTATCCTATTAAAACTTTATCAATCCCTATAAACTAGCCTCTCCAACTTCTGCTTACATACTTAGGATTTTTTTAAGGTTGGCGATTTTTTAAATAATGATTTTGTGCGCTTGTCGGATTTAACTGCCCCCCCCCCTTCCGCTTTAAATAATGTTGTTAATCTATGGTCTAACTTAACAGTTAACCAGGTTCGTTACGGTCTTTTTGTCTTACTTTTTTTTACCATCCCTATTTCATTCTAGAATGGCAGGATTGTCAATAAGAAAAACGTTCGCGACAAGCTCTTACAGCAGTGCTGAGTACTGAGTAGTTTAATATTCCGCGCAAATTTGCATGCGTTATATCGGGGGAAATGTGCATTTTTCTAACTATGCCTAGAGCTGTAAAAAAATTGCAGTTAAGTTAAGACTATAGGTCGTTAAGAATTAAAAATCCAACTTACAGTGCACTTGAATGCGGTTTTTGTGCTTCAATGAATCCAATGTTCTTCCCCTTGCTTTCAAAATTGCGCCAATCGTCCATCCACTGATATCCTGAGTTAATTGTTGCATGGATGTAGTCGCATTCGCATTTTCTAAACAAAGTTTATGATAATTTGTTTTTATGTTTATATTGTCTTGAAAAATGACTCTTTTAAAGAAATTGGTTATAACAATGTCCAGTTATTGGAATTATTCATAAAGTTAGAATATAAACGGTAACTTGAAAGCGCACGAATCATTCGACGAATGCCTACCTTGGTACTCCCAAATATGGAGAAGGATGCTGCTAGCCAATCAGAGCTGAGGGCGCACATACAAATTCAGCTAAGTTTAAAATCGCTTAGCACTCTCATTCGAGTCGAGAACAACAGAACGATGTCGGAATATAACTATAGCACTTCTGATCCAGATGAGGAAAGTCAAGATCTTGACTTGCGAATCGAGGAAACGGCCACAGAAATAAGCGGCATGGAGACTGGTCCGAGCCAAAGTCCAGTGAGAAACCAACGTTCAAAGAAAAAGAAGCGCATTATTCGTCCGATGTCTCCTGCCAGCGAAGCGGAATCCGAGTCCATTCTGACGACGGTAAGTTTTTTTAGAAATGTAATTTATTTTAATAGTAATATTATTGTACGTAATGTATTTGCACAAAGTTGAAAAACTCTGTGTTAGCCATGTATCATCGTTTTATAAATCTTAACATAGAATATAACATTTGCCAGTCAAACAAGAAAACAAAGAAATGCGATATATCTATGTAAACATGGGTACTTGAAGTTATTTAAGTTTATTGTATTTGCATGTATAAAAATGCCCATTTAATACTCATATACTTCCAGTGTCAGTGGATATCCAACATTTTTTTAAGAAATTTTTTATTGGGGAGGGGGTCCATGTAATATTTTAACAAGGCCGATGGGGAGGGAGAGTTCAAAAGTACATACATGTTTTCGGTAGTTTTATTAAGTACATTCAATTTAAATTTTCAGGGGGGGGGGGGGGGGGGGCTGGGCCTCCTAGATCCGCACATGCTTAAACAATATCAGTGCAGATCCCTGGCAAACCTATTTCATTTTCTATATATATTTCATCTGCTATTCCTGCACAAATTGTCAAATTCTCTAGACAGTAGCGAAAACCTACAGGCAATTGATTAAAATTTATTTTGATTTGCTTCTTATCTTAGAAATCTGCAGTGCCAATGGTACCATTGAGACGGTCACCCAGAAAGAAGTCAGCACTGAGTGAGACCCACAGAATATTAATGGAAAAATCTGATGAGGAAACAGATGACGAAGGTCAACGCTCCTTTTTCAAGGTAAAATCTTAAGTTTGATACTCAGTAAATAGAATACAAATCAAGATGGGACTGGAATTTAAAGGTCATATGAAACGATTTTTAACACTATGATTTTCTTTCATAAATATAAAGCTTGGTATAAACAAATGTTAAAATACGTGATGCAAGATTTTTTTGCCTTTGCATTACTGAGAAATAACCGTGAAAACTGAGCACCTGAAAAAATTCTTCCCCGCTTATCGTTCTTGATTTTGTGGATTTATGACGTCACAAAGACCCACCGATGTAAACAATGCATCAAAACTAGTGTAATTTTACAGTAGTTTATCGATTAAATTTTAGTAATTTTTGCATATATGAACGTGTCTTTCTTTTCAAATGAGACCATTTGATTTCGTAGAAGCCTACAGATGACTTAGTTTTAAGTGGTCGTTAATGAATAAATCTAATATCAGCTTCTCACCAGAGTAAAATCATGATGAAGATCCCGTACTGCAGTGGAAATTTAACGAAAGAAATGCTCCAACATTAACAGCTGATTAATGAATTATCCTTATCCTTTTGAAATAGAAACATCATTTTCTTCTTCGGTACGTATAATGATTGAGCTACATTTAAAGGGAATTAAAGCATTTTAATTGATTTGATTTATTTTATCACCAAAAAAAGTATAAGGCAGGCCAATGAAAATGTTTGAGGCATTGTGTACATAGTTTGTATATAAGAGCAGCTATAAAATGCCGCAAAATTATTCTTAAATTTTATTTCTGACTTATTGATATATACATGTAGCAATATCTTTATATTAGAAAATACTTTGTGTACACGTGTATTAACGTTTTCATTAAATTAGATCGCGGAAATATGGCATTTAAGGATTTAGAAATGTATCGGTAAAATAAATCGGTTGTTTGATAAAAATAGTTGTGAACGAATGTGAAGATAATAAACAGATTTTATTAAGTACAAGCATCAATAATGATAAAAAAAAAACCCGAAAGAAAACATTGCGGAAGAAAGTGAGATAGACGGGGTATGTGAGTAAACACCGCACATACACGCTGTAAAATCAAAACACTGCACATACAAGTACACGTTTCAAAAACAAAACACTTGAAGAAATTTCTCTTAGACTAAAATAATTAGATGGTAACATATTTGTGAATTTGAAAGCGAAACAAACAATATAGGTTAATCGTGAAGCGAATGAGGCACCACGAGGCCTATATATAAGTTGTTTGGAAAAAAATCTTAATGAATTGCATAAACGTGCAAATGGGAAAAAACCAATCAGTTATTTTTGAATTTGTCAATTTCATTAAAAAGATCGAAATAAAACATATATATACACCCTAATATTAAAATTATATTATACTTGCATGTGGATCTATGAAGAAAATAATTCATTCTCCGTCCAGTCTCGAAACTGAATATGTACACGCTATTAAATATAAACGCACACGATTTCATTTCTTGAGATAAAAAAAATACTGACATGGTTGATTATAGTATAATTATACAAGTTTTTATATAAAATAGTATTTTTTTTCTTTTAAAATGCTGCAAAATGACTTGGATATCTGTATTCACAACATAGCTTTATAAGGCTATTGGGTCTTACTGACGTCATAAGCAAGGGAGGTAAGCCGCGTAAGTCAATGATCGTTTTCCCGATTAAGTGATTTTGATCGACTGTGGCGCTCACATTTTGCATAAAATATCCAAAAACAATGTCAGTCTTATTTAATAGGCACTTATGAACTCATTCCCGTATATAACTCACTATGGTCAGGATATCGTTTCATATGACCTTTAAAGCAAAGCTGGCAAAACATTAGAGAGGTCTGGTGCATCACATAATTATGATAATCTGGGGATCAATGTACTGAATAAATACCATCAATACAAGATTATCGGAGCAACGGTTTTTAATTTTTTTCCAAAAATGTCAGAGCTTCATTTATTTGCTAATTTTAGTCTGTGCGTTTTATGTGAAAGTACAAAAATGGTGGAAGACAAGGTTAAGTTGGCAAAACTGTTATGAAGCTAATCTTAGAGTTTTTGAAATTTTCTGGTCCCACTGGCAAAACTGGTAAATATTTCAAATGTCCAGTATTCTTTTTCAATTTGATTAACAAAGCGATTCACAATCTATCGAAAAGATTGACTTTTACGCACATTGTAACTTACAATTTTTAAGGAAGGCTAGATAATGAAAAAATGTTAGATGACAATCATGACATACTTATGATGAGGTCTCTAACTGCTATTAACCGATGGCAATGATTTGCAATCTTTTGTTAATTGACGAACTATGTTTTAATTTTATTAACTTTAAAAACATGGTAACACCTCCACAACTTAAGCCCTTTTTTTTATGCAGTGTATTGAGATATGTATCATATTGATTCTCAGGTGTTGTGATATGTACCGAATCAGCTAAGTAAAGTATCGTCCCAGCCTTACAAAGCATGTAACATATAATCATAAACAAGATGATAACTTTTCTTTATTGAGATATAATTATTTGAACAGGTGCATGTGTTTATTAGCAATACATGTACATATACATCATATGTTTGAATTCCTCAGAATGCAAGAACTAGCACACCTGTAAGAAGATCTCCAAGAAAACAACCAACAAACAACTCCAGACAATTACAGGAATCGCAGTCAGAGGACGCGCTTGATAAAGATGACAATCTTTACAGGAAGGTAAAGACATAGTTTATTTATTTGATATGTGTTTATTTTATTTGATTAATTTATTACATCTGCAGTGTATCTTTGAAATATAAATAAATATATTACACTAACAGCTGTCCATTTCTGATTCCTTGTATTTAAATTAGAACTTTTTTTTTTTAATTTTGGTTTGTTAAGCAAAGAAAAGGAGCATCAAGAGCTGAACCCTTATTAACCCAACCAGTAGAAAAAGGAGCATCAAGAGCTGAACCCTTATTAACCCAACCAGTAGAAAAGGACACAACCCGTATGACACCCTTGACGAGTAAAACGCAACAGAACAGTAAGTAATAAATAAAAAATTACATACTGTAGAAGCTGAAATATTCGTTGAGGAATTAATTTCGTTATTTTCGTTGGCAGTATTTATCAACGAAATTACATCCTTGAAGAATTTTTACCAAAGTATTCATAAATTAATTAACAGAGTTCATGTGTAATACATTTTAGAAATTACAATATGACGATATTAAGAAATTAAATCCCAACAAAATTGTATTGGGTTTAAAAACAACGAAATTTTAACCCAACGAATATAAGTGCCTCTACAATATGCATAAATGCTGTAATCATTTGAATTATTTATAATGAAATTAAGAATTAAAAGATATTGAAACAAACTTTTTTGTCACCAGTAAAAGGCAGTACATCCTTGCAAGCAGTTATGCTACAGTTATGCTATTCATTTTTATCTGACTGTTTAATTCTTGCATATATATATATATATATATATATATATATATACAGTATATTATGTATATAGAAACATTTTAACAAAAGCTTCGACTTTCTGTGGGATGTTACTATCTAGTTTGCTCATCAAAACAAACTGTCAACTATTGACCTACTTTCCTCTAATTCGCTAAGACAAACTCATTAATATTAATAGACTGTCAAAACCAGAAAGTTGTTTGCCAAGATATGCTTTGTGAAATTGATGCTGTTTCAGCGAAATATACATCTGATCTCTGGGTGAAGTCGGGCGAGTGTCATTGCGTTCAATATATTCATATCTATAAGCCAATAATTGGATAGTTAACCATGAGTAGACCCTGCCTTCGTCAGATTGGAGTTTGTCACGTGCTGCTCAAAGTCCAAGCTCTTTTTAAAACGGTTCTAGTCTTTAAAAATTGCAAGAATAGGCATCTTGAGTAGAATATGCATATTTAGTGAAATTTTTAAGTAAAAAGTGGTATGCCCTAATTCTAAATGTCTGAAACCATAATATTAATGTTTTTATTACCAGTTGATTTAAATGTAGAATTAGCTAAATAATGTAATGTTCATGTAGATAACAATGAAGCAGGCTTACACTTGCATTTTCGGGAACAATTTCATAATTTTGTTGTAAAGGTGTGCAAGGACAACTAAGAGAGATAATTCAAAATCAGAGGGAAATTCTTGCCCACATTGGGATCATGAAAAGAGATTTGCGAGAACTTGCACAAAAAAAAGACGAAGCACAAGCACCAGTCAGTGTCCCAAACAGAATCAGGGTAAGTAATTTCCAATGTATTTTTAACCCAAACTCATTTAACAGCTGTATAATTTTGATGTTGTAACAAGGCAAACTTAGCTGCTAACTTTTTACAATCTTTTTTAATAACAAAAATTGTGTTTGTAATTCATACATGTTAACCTCCAGTGATGAAAAATATGTAGATTTTGAACTCAAAAGTGGTAGCATTGCGCGCGGTGCGCGGCGGTTTCAATTTTCATGTGAAGCTAACGGCTACAATAAGGAATATGAAGGAATACAATAAATGAAACAATAACACTTATATCACATGCAAAGAAAGATTTATTTGTGTTCATTGGTGTAGGATTTTGTAGCTAGCTTTTCTTTTCTTAGAGTGGTCTTTTCTGGAATTGATTCAAAACAACTTTTGTTATTATTTAACTTTGTGGCCAAAATTGAAGAAAAAGTGTCATTTGATAGTTCAGATCTGAAACTTGTCTGTATTTTTTTTAAATGAGAAAACACCCTTTCACATTCTGCATTTGAGTTGGGAATAGTCATGGCCACTGTTATAATAGAACAAAGTTTGGGAAATCTAAGTTGAGAAATCGGTTATGACAAAACGTACAAAACGCCTACTGTTCCCCCTTTTTTTTGATCTATGAAGAAAGTCAAATACCTTCAGCCAGTCAGTGTTAAACTTTGAATAATATCTTTTTCTTTTTCGGGGCGGTGATGTCGATGACATTTTTGTAACTAATGTAATCAATGAGAAAAGTTCACCACTCATTGTCAAACGCATGCTTGAAACCCACATTATTATTGCTATGTAAAAAACGTCTGAATGTTCCTGACTCAAGTCACGCGATATCTAAAGAACTAGCGAGATTTTATAGCTAGAATGGCTTCCAAAATGGCTACCCAAGCGAGGCAAAATTGAATTTTTGAAAAATCGGTAGATTTTCAATTAAAAGCGGTAGGCGGGAAATTGGGTCGAAAATCGGTAGAGTTAACATGTATGTTGTATGCAATATAAGAAATTTATTTTCTTATTGTGAAGATTAGAGTTATTAGTTAAATAGCCTTCATTTTCACATTTTTTTTTTTTTTTTGATAGGGGGAGGGGTAGTATTTGAATCGGGTTGATACTCTATATAGTGTCTAAGCTGTAAAATGTTATGAACTTTATGGCTGTTCATTTGTACTCTGTCAAGTTATTAATATTGACACACAAATGCATAGACAACTGCATGATATTGGAGATGGTATTTAAAGTATATTTAAAGTATAAACATGTTTATTGTCAAAATTTTACATTGAAAATTATAAAAATTTACACAGAGGGATAATATTTTTCCTTATTCAGTTTATGTGCTTATGTCTTGTAGATAGCTGTTAAGGAATACTTTGCCAATGGTGAGGACATGGATTTGAAATGGGACTACCAGAAGAGGTAAGTCAAAAACAAATTATCACAAATTTACTTGTTATAAAGTTCAGATGGTGAATAATAACTAATAAAACTTTAGTGGAAAAATGGGAGATGTTTAGTTTATATTCTTTCATTGGCCCATAATAAGCGGATCAATGCAGAACTATCTTTGTTACTTTGAAAACTTGTAATTTTGATTATAATTCCTAAAACATTAAAAAAAATTGATACCTAGGGGTAGACCTGAGAATCATGGTATTGATATTATTATAGTTCTATGCCAATTAAATGAATTTTATTAATATTTGAAAATTGAATGGAAACTTAATATTTACAAGCACACAAGCATTTATCATTACTTTACTTTCTTCAATGAATTATGATTTAAATGCTGTTTTGTAGATTCTATGACGAGGAGAATTGTGAATTGACTGATTATATCAAGAAAAGCGTAAAGGGGGTTGCTCCTGATGTAGCAAATGAGGTTTTAGAAGGTAAACTGTCATTAATATTTTCATTTTAATTTTAAAATCTATTGTTTTTTGTCCAATTTTGCAACATTAATAACCCCTTTTGTTTGCGTACTACATTGTATTCATTAAAGGTAACTCTAGTATTTTATTTTTTTGTCTGCATCTCCCAACAATTGTAACCACTGAAAACTGTTTTTGAAAAAGAACTATATTTCTCTTGCAGCTGCTGTGAAGAGATATTTTACATCGAAAAAGGAGGCTGCCAATAGAAAATCCAAGAACAAGGATGCTTTGCACAAGCAGAGGCAAGCCACCTATGAGAGAAAGAAAGAGGCAAGTATTTTAAAACCCATTTTTAGAGACGTAATAAAGAACTTTGCAACTTCCAATAATGGTCATTGAGATTTTATTTTTTTAATTTATTTTAATTAAGATACGTAACAAAAAAAATAACAGATATCAAATCTTCAAGAACTTAATAATCTGATCATCCTCAATCTTGAAATGCAACACCACAGTTTTCAACACTTAAAAGAAGCAGCCTCTCTGCAGTCAATCGTCATACATGTAACTATTATGAGTAAAAATTACTTAAGTTTTTTATTTCAAATATGGTCAGTTTTTTGGTCCTTCCATGGTACAAGATGATGAAGTATGTTTTATTTTACTGTTGTGTATTGATATCATTATTCATATTGTAGAAAGTACGACGTCGACTCCAGGCAGCTGAAAAGAAAAACTGGGGAATGGAAAAGAAAAAAATGGTGACACAGCTATTGAAGTCCAAGTCAGCACATAACCTAATGTCGAGTGATGAAGAGGCTGACGAGGGCTTCATATCACACCCATATTCATGGGAGAGTGATACTTGGAGGACAGTAAAAGAAAGTTTGGACAAAAAATATTTGGAAGTCTGTCCGTCTAGAAGCAGGAGGCTCCTCCAGAAAAGAACCAGGGGTTCCATTAAGGAGCAGCAAAGGCCGGACATAGAGGAGGAGTTCTCCTGGATTTTTGTATAAATTGAAAACTGTAAACCTTTTTGTAATTAATGATTGGTGAAGATTGCATGTACTCTTTGTGTAACACAATATATATATGTAAATTATGAAAATGTAATGTGTTTTTATCTAAATAGCATTTATCAAAAGGAAATATTTTCACTAATAAACATTTTTTGCACCCTTTTTTATTTTCTCTTTTTCATTTTTTAAATCCATGGTTATGAATTTATTAGATTCAAATAACTTTAAACTAAAAAAAAAAGAAGTAAACTTCATATTTAAGTTTGGAATTTACAATTTGTAAACATTATATTTACTGCAATTAAAAATGATGTTTAAGGATATTTACATTGATTTAATTTTGTAAAATTTCTAGTTTACATAGTGCAAAAATTGACTTTACTGCAATTAAAGTTGGTATTTAAGGTTTTTTAAATATTGAATTTAATGTACTAAATCTATTATTTAAGAACAAATTAAAGTTGCTTAAATCTTAAAATTTGATTTCAGTAAAGTTAATTAAAACATTACATCACATTTAAGGTCAAGTAAAGTTGATGTAAATATGATCTTTACCAACTTTGACTTAAAACAGTAAATCTAATTAAAGTAAATGTAAATATTAAATTTACAATACCTTTACTTACTTTGTAAAGCTGTTTTTTCAAGCAGTGAGCCAACAATACCATAGTATTTATGCTGTAAAAACTAACAGTCAATAATATAACGTCTTTTTTATGCTGTAGAAGCTAACAGCCAATAACACCTTCAGATTTATATTTATAAAAATTAACAGCCAATAATATTGTCTCGTTTATTCTGAAGAAAATACAGCCAGAAGTACCGTCGTATGTATGCTGTTAAATTTATCAGCCGATTATACCGCAATATTTATGCTGTAAATTTAACAGCCGATTATACCGCAATATTTATGCTGTAGGAACTAACAACCAATAATGGGACTCAAAAAGGAGTAACATATCCATTGCTAATATTGTAATCCAGGTTGAAAAGGGTTCTCTATACATCATTTCTCACTAACTACATCATAGTACATGTATCTTATTTTTTGCTGTTCTTTACTTTTCTAAAGATGTAAAAACCGCAATAAATGTAAAAGGGGAGTAGGATGTTTCACACGAAAAATTGAGTATTACCTCTACATGTAGCTCCACAATTTTAGTCGCATTCACATTGGAAACCTAGCTGTAATGATATTTGCGTTATTGGAATCCGGGTTATCGGACCTTCGGGTCTACCCCGAAATATCATACCTTAAGGTGGTTTGGAATATCTCAATGTTGTGACGTATTATATATCGAAATAATAAAAATAAGTATAATTTTTAAAAAATAGTTTCTTTCCCAGTATTGCTACCTATTAGCGTAGCGTAGTGGGTTAGAGGATTCACTACGGATATGTAAGTCGAGAGTTCGAACTCTGCTTGGGCTTTTAATAATTTTTTTTTCCTTTTTAAAAATATTTTTTAACGTACTTTTTGGTATAAAAAAAACTCCGTCCCGAGTTTTTGCTTCCATCACTTTTCGCTTGATATTTCGATAATAATATATACCTTTATGCTCAAACTACGTTCATCCACTAATATGAAAAATGTCAAAATTATCTGTTTTGAAACGCCCCCTCTACCGCTTCAGGTTTAAATACGCATCCAAAAAATTGAAAGTCTACGGAGATTTTGTATTGCATCAGCCATTAATAAGCCCGGATGATAACGTTGAAAAATTGCGCGAGGTGGCTCGAGTACTTCCGAATGGAGAAAAGATGTAAACATTTCCCATTATAAATCTCCGTAAGAAATTTGTTTTCCTTCCTGTAAGTTTTTATGAGTGAAAAGGGATAATTTGTCAATGAAGTTATCTTGGATATGTTTCATTTCACAGATTTCAACTGTACTTCTTTTACAGGTATGTGTATTTTTATTAAAAATCATCAAAAAGTGATGGAAGCAATAACTTGGAACAGACTATAGTATTGTAAATGCATGTATTAAAAATTTCAAACCGGTGAAAGCATTTTATCTATAATGTACTTTAATCCACATTAGTATCGACAGATGTGTCATAACACCTTAACTTTGAACAGACTCGACAATACTATATACTAAAAACCAACAACACGCCAATCATTTCGCCTTCATTAATGTGCCATGCCTGTTTCCGACGTTTCATAAATTGTTTTGTTTCTCATAGTTTTGTTCTGTTAATAAACTTTCATGCATGCCCAATATATAACGTATTAGGGTCGCAGCAGTATCCTTTATTAGTTTGTTCAACAAATAATCAATTTGTTTTGACAAATCATAAGTTTTCATATAAATTCGGGTTCGAGTAAATGTGTACATCGGGATCAAGATACACAATTTTAAGTTACAAACTCATCGCACCTGTTGCAAAAGGAAGGAAAGAAGATAGGGAATATCGATTTGTTAACGTTAATTATACTCAAATTCTGAGAGAGGAGAGACCAAATAGAGGAACACCATGCCGGCCGACAAAGAAACTTCACCAACTACTGAGGGCGAAGAGAAAGAAATGAGCTTAAAAGAAAAACTAGAATATTTTGACAGAGAAATTCGTCTGCTGCATCAGTTTTGCATCAACTCCGGGTACAGCAAGCAACAGATACAGCAGTCAGCAGAGCCGTTTTTACGAGCCACTGATTCCTTAGCATGGCGGAAGACGAAGAAAAAAATGATTTATTTTGGAGTCATTATAGCTGTTCTGGCATCTTTGTATCATTTTAATCCAGCCTTCAAGTTAATAGCTGCTATATGCAGGATCACTGCAATTAAGGTAGGTCACTATTCAGTAAAATATAAGAAGTGATCATTTTCTCTCTTCATTGCAAACTTCACTTAAAATTCTAAATTTTTATGGATAATCAGCAATCTCTCTCTCTCTCTCTCTCTCTCTCTCTCTCTCTCTCTCTTTCTATCTCTCTCTCAGACCAGCCCAGGACTCTAACCTGGGTCCTCTGAATCTCTAGTCTGAGGTGCTCTACAACTGAGCTATCTCAGGGTGGTGTTCAAACTCATCACATACCTTTCCTTTGCATATGAAGAACATCACCCCAAGTTCTTTAATCTGGCAGGAGTTATAACCTGGTAGAAATAATAATAGAACAGACCAGGTTTTGAACCCATTCCTGCTGAATCTCTAGTAACCTGCAATGCAACCGGTCTGACTGTTACATAACTATTATTATAATATATTTAAAAAAAAGTTATGTGTCCTAACAACTATTATGAAAAAATCCCAACTTTTTTGTGACACAGGTTGAAGGATGTAGTAATAAAATGAACATATATAGGAACTGGAATGTGTTGAAAATTGCACAGAAGATCCCATATTATAGGTTCAATGTTGAAATCAATTTTTAAGTCATCTGGACAAAAAGGGGGACATATATGTCACTCAAAAGAAATCAGGGTCTTAATGTCATATTTATTAAAATGATACTCATAATCATTTCTAATTTACAATATGGAAATTATAGATTTTGTTTAACCATAAATATTACTTCAATGAGCATATTTTAAAGTCTGAAGAAGGAAAACATTAATATATACACTGGTATTGTGAATTTGCTTCACTGTATACATTATTTCAATGTAAGTTACATAGAAGTTATGGCTAAATGAAAGTAAATCCTGAGCATGACACCAGAACTTCACTAAGAAGTTCTTATCTACACCATGTCATTTCTTAAAGAATTACAAATTTCATAACAAAACTTGTTCAGTTCATCATCATGTATTGAAAGAACATAGTGTCATTATTTTAGTATTGAAAATATATTGGTAGTCTCAGGATCAAATAGTGAACCTTTAATTCCTTGGGATCCTTAATGAAAGCCATCTGGGTTTTCTTGTTATTATCTCCAATTTTCCTTAATGGTCATTCCTTTATCATAAAAATCCCACTAGATTAGATTACCTTTTTTCCTCTCTAAAACTTTCATTGTAAACAGGAGCTGGTGAGTTGTAACAGCTGTAATTGATCAGGTGCTCTCATGCAAAGAATTAAACATTTCTATACTGATAATACTCCGTTCTATTTCGACACTTAGAATGAATTGGATGGTTAATAATGTATTAATCAATATAAATTTAGTGACAGCTGTTAATATTCATTATTGATTAATACCCCACACACTAAATTAAGGTACAGTGTGAACTCTTTAAAATTGTGTATTTATGGAGAATTGTAAAGAATGTCACATGGGACTCAAACCTACTTCACAACATCTGTGTTCATACATACCAGTTTATGTTGAAAAAACATACACTGTTAATAACAAATTAAGGTGGTTTATAGGTTACTGAAATTTCAATGTGGATGAGATCAACTTATTAACAATAAAATGTTTAATTAAAATTTCTTTTATAGGTAAAATTTGCAGTATGTACAGTAAAACTTGCTTAGTACGAACACTGATATAGCATAATCTCAAACATAGCTAAGTTTTGTGGAGTCTGCGGCAAAATTCTTGATCAATTTTATGGTTATCAGGAATTGGACCAATTGATTATAACGAATTTACAAATATTGCAAACTAATTTTAAGACTTCCCGTAGAGGTGAAAAATGAGGAATTAGAGATGTTATGAGCGAAGTGAATCAAATGGTTCCAAGGAATTTGCTATATTGAATAACCAAGTTTTACTGTAATCACAATTATTATTCCATTCAGTTCAAACAAAATTGTCAAAGACAACATATAAATTATGCAAACTTATTTTCCCGATCATTTAACTCACATGAAATGGAGGTGTCCAATTCAATAAATAAATAAATGATAGAATAAAAAAAAACCACAAGATGATTTAATTACTTTGTGCCAGGTTGAGACTTTTGATTTCATGAGATAAATAATTTTGTAAATGAATATTTTCATGGATTGGTACAAAGCCTGAATCACATGGTTACTGTTTACCAAAAGTTGATATATATGAAATACGTAGTTGATATGCTAAGAGGACCACACAATCGCAGGAGGCAGATGTTGTAATTATAGTGTGACAAGAAATGGCAATAAAGTACATATCACCTAGAACCATTCTTTGCAGATATAATTTAGAATGAATATGTTAACAACTTTACTGCAGATGAAATACATGGGTAGAATTCAGATTTCAATGATGGAACTAAATCAAAAGTTAACCTGAGAGTCGTGTTGCCTGCAGGTTACTTTTTCCGTGCATACTTAATGCGTTTCTTTGTGTTGACAGTTGATTCCTGTGTGGGACTGGACAAAGGTTCACCAGTGGGAGTGTATGGTTGACAACCCTCTCTACGCTGGGCTACAGCTGACGGAGGAGGACTGTGATGTAGGTCACAGGACAGAGCAGATAACTCTTGTTATGTAGTCTCAATATAAAAGAGTATGAATGCTAATTCAATGCAGTAATTTGTAAAATAGTAATTTAAACTTTACAATTTTCAAGTTGGTTATTGGTAAGACAACTTGTTTGCCATTTATTTGTAACATTTGTGCTGTTTTAAAGGAAAAAAAACATTCAAATATTTTTTAAATTTGTTGTAATGAAATATAGATGTTAAAATTGTTAATTTAGATTTGTAAAGACCTTTTGACTGTGGAGAGAAGAACGGGCCTGAGTGCTAGGGATTTCACGGAGAATTATCTGAAGATGGAGCTCCCTGTAATTGTAGAAGATGGAACTAAGGACTGGCCAAAAGAGAAACTGCAGATAAATATTCATTCCATCTACAAGGTTCAGTTTTCATCATAAAATAATCCATTAATATAACAGAAAGGAAAATCAAATATATTAAAACCAGGTTTGGATAGATAGAGAATATTTTTTAATGTGGTGTATTTGTTAGAAACTACTATTAAAAATGATAACATTTATTCCAGGCTTACAAAGAAAATAAAGCTCTGTACAAGAACCCAGTATGTGGCTTCCATTCAGATACAAAGTATGGCGGCCTCCATGTGTTCTTACACCAAGCCGTCAACTCAAACATGGAGTCCTACTCAGCAGACTGGTAAGTCCCTCTCAATCTCACAAAGGCTGGCAAGTCCCTATCAATCTCACAAAAGCTGGTAAGTCTTGCTCAATCTCACAAAGTCGAGCAAGTCTCTCTCAAAATCAGACTGGTCTCACTCAATCTCATACTCTTGAAAGTCTCTCTCAATCTCACAAAGATAGGTAAGTCTCGCTCAATCTCACAAAGAATAGTAAGTCTCTCTCAAAGTTAGACTTGTCTCACTCAATCTCACACAGACTAGTAAATCTTTCTTAATCACACAGAGACTGTTAAGTTTCTCTCAATCTCACAAAGACTAGGAAGTCTCTCTGTGTATCTCACTCAGTAGGTGTTAGACTTCACAATCACTTAATAGGTATCCATTCTTACAAAGACTGATAAGTCTTACTCAGTAGATATTGAGTGGTAAGTCTTGTTTAAAAGATATTAAATGATTAGTCTCACCTGATTAGTTGTGCTCAAATCTCACAAACATTGGTAAGTCTTATATAATAATAGTATTTCTCAATAGGTGTTTCATCTCACAGAGCTGCAAGTCTCCACAATTAAGGTAGTCCATCCATAACTAAGGTGAATTTAACAATTTTGATTGATCTATACTACATCAAATACATATATTGAAGCTATTATGAGGCTGACATAAACCAAACTTGGGTGTATGTATGTAGTCAATTAAATGAACTTTTTACACTTAAAACTTTTTTAAACAGTTGTCTTCCCTTTAGGAAAATTTAAAAAATCATTTTCTGAAAATATGTATGGTAAGCTATAAATTATTTTAGCATATTCGACGACGGAGAAAGCTTTTGCAACATTTTACCAAGAGAAATGTGAAAAAATTACGTGTACTAAAGAATTATTTTTAAAATTGCATTTTTCCCATAGACTTCAATGTTAACTTCAACATATGATAAATTTATCGAAATTCATTTTTTTTAAAGATTTTAAAGGTGAAACTTTATTATTTAATAAACCCCTTAAAATCACACTAAGATTTTAGTGATCAAACTTGCAATCTATTAGATATGAAATATGATAGTTATGGATGGACTACCTTAATAACAAGATTTACAGATCTCGAGTGTTAAAACAAAGCACAAAGTTAAACAAGTTACTTATAGGGTTTTTGTTTTTATTTTAAAAGAGAATACAGCATCTTGATCGGGCAAATCAGCTTATTGCTTAAGACTTGTTGGTAGTCACATCAAGATTACATGTAACATCATCTGAGGAGTTTCCCTCAATGGAGTCGAATCTCACATGATTTTAAGTTAACCTAAAGTCTAGTTAGTCTCATTTAACGAAACAAAGATCTGATCTTGTTCTCTTTCAGGGAAAACTGCATGAAAGACTCAGCAAAGGCATTCAGAAGTTTGTACCAAAGACCATACTTCATGCCTCAGACTGTGGAAATTTCTGACACAAACTGGATTTTTGTTTCAAAGGGGTCATTGGAACACCACTTCGATGTAATAGAAAAAAAAGAATTTGATTTTTTAAAGAAATTAAAATATTTATTTGACTACAAGTTTGCTTTTGCAGTTTCCTTACAGTTAAAACAACTGTACCATGTACATATACAAGTGTTTTATTAAACTCCTCCATATTGTATGTATTTAATGTATTGTTAGATTCCCCTCTCTACACCCCTGTTGATGCTGATAGCTATGAAGGGTCAGTTTGAGATTGCACTCTCTCCCAAGGACCCCTGCACCAAGTCCTGTGTGGATGTTCCAGCCAAGTTACATCAGGGAGAAATCAGTAAGCATGACCTAAACATGACCTAAACAACTAGGCCAGCTAGTAATGGAAGGGACAAAACTCTCTACTCTGTTCAAAATACTTGGCTAGCTAGTAATGGAAGGGACAGGACTCTCTACTCTGTTCAAAATACAATTTCTGTTGGAATTTATGTACATGTATATTTCTAAAAAGTTTACGTTTCTTTGACAACTCATATCCTGTTGTTTCTTTCAGTGATTATCACAATGGCTGATTTACTATGGCTCAAGTCCTACAGACCAATGGAATCAGGAGAAAATATTCTAATAGGAGTTGGAGGATCCTATGAATGATGTAGTCAATGTGAACTGTTGCAACTGAAATCCATTTTCAACCATACCAAAATAAATGAATGCATAACAAAGTAGTTTTCTTCATCTAATATTTTTGTATATTGAAATTTCAGATGATATAACAGGTTGAATAGTTAAAGTTGACGAGTCAGTTTTTATTAGGTTTAGGTTGTTTCTGTAGTCATAAGCCGTGAAAAATTCAGATTTTCAGTGAAACATCAACATTTAGAATACCTGGTATATCCATTAAAAAAGTCATAAAATTAGATAAAAAATAATGATATATAATTGTTATATCCAGTGTCATCTTTCCTTACGTAGTAATTATCTGTTTTAGGCTCAAAACTGAAAATACTGTTCTGTATAATATTTTGTCATTATTCAGAAGGTATACTGGTAATTATTGCCCGAAAAGTCAGATGCTGACAAGCCCCTTAAATTTCTTTTCGCCTGTGATTCAAATCCCAATAATTTTTTTTAAACTTAATAACAACTGAAAACTCTAAATGTATAATCAAAACAATTTTATTTGTGAATCTCTCTGCATTAGGAGAACATTTTATTTCATAAAAACCATGATGCAGGCTTAAAATACAAGTTCATCAACACAACAAAATAGAATGTCATACATCTACAAATCACAATTCCTGTCTTCTTCATAAGAGTCTATTTCCTGACGCACATATTGGACATAAATCACAATTTAATCATGAGAATCTGATGAGCAATGATGAGTGATGAGTACGCCCAGTAGCTAGCTGCTTTCATGAGGGGTAGTAGTGCTGTCCATAGCCCCACTGCTGGGGAGGGTAGGAGTAGCCACTGTTCTGTAAATGAGAGGTACGGATTTAATCAGACATCCAATATACAGCACAAATAAAATAAATAGCTTAAAAATTAAGTTACAAGTTCAGTTCAAATGGAAATTTATTTACTGTACTACATAGGACTTCCAGGACCCTAGATTCAACTCCTGAAGTCTACTTACTGCACACAACCCCCAATGACCCTATTCTCAACACATGAAGTCTACTTACAGCATACAACCACATATTCAACTCTTGGGACCACATATTCAACTCTTGGGAGTCTACTTGCTGCATATAACACCTAATCCTATGTTTTCATAACTAGAGTCTACTTGCTACATACAAACCCCAATAACCCTATTTCTAACTCTTTTAGTCTACTTACTGCATACAACCCCCAATGACCATAAATTAAAATCTTGGCATCTACTCAAATTCAATGTTAAAGACCCCCAGAGACCCTATATTCAACACTTGGTATCTACTTACTGCGTAGGACCCCCAGTGACCATAGTATGGGTCCACGGTTCCTGTCATTTGACTCTGATCACCCGATCCGTTCTGTGTGGCTTCTACTTTGGGCCGTTTTTCGGCAGGTTCTTCACTGAATGGCAAAAGATTACATGAAAACCAAAAATCAATCTACTGTGTAAAGATATACCACATCAAGTTTTGGGTATTCAAGCTTTCAGAGCACTGATAAATCCAGTAGAAGGTCATACCACATTCTGTTGTGGGTAACTTAACTTTGATAGTAGTGAGTACATTGTACAGACACATTGTACGATATTTTCAATCCAGGTATGTGAAAATGTTGGTTTAATATGAACTACTAATCTGCTCTATGAGATTTGTCAGGAACCAATCTCTTACCTAGATACAGCATCACTGGGCCTCTTCTTCCTCTCATTGTGGAGATCCTTCATCAACTTCTGATGTTCATCATAGGATTCCTTCAATCTATTAAATACAAGACATGTCTTAATTGCTGTATGAAAATTTCTTAAGCAAATATAACTATCTTCAATTGTGAATTTCATCATTTGAGCAATGGTATGCAACATTTATGCCTCTGAAAATTAAAACATGGGAATAAAAAGCCTAAAACTAAGTGGGTGGCTTGTGTGACACTCAAAAGTTACAGAAAGAATGTTTCTGCAAGGAAAGCTGCACCATGCATATGGCACAGATAGTCTACCCCCTGCCAGGAAGTTTTATTCATTTAATTCAAAAATATTTTTCAGAAAGAGATTCAGGAGCTTATATGGAGTTGTAGATTAGAGGCAAAAGTGCCAAACAAGAGCAGTGTCAGAAGTTGCAAACATAGAGTAAATTGTATCAAAAATTAAAGCCAACTCGCAAAGTTGGAGGATACATACGTTGTGATACTAGCACAGAAGTCCTCCAAAAACTCCAGCTTGCGTTGAGACATCTTGGCCTTTGTTTCCAGAGGAAAGTTCTCGCAGTCCAAAATGGAGGCAAAGATTTTGATGACATTCTCCTCACTGATTGGTCGACACTGGTATTCCAGATCTAACAGCTGCAGGTAGAGCTTTATGTTACCCTGAAAAATACAAAACGCCTTCCATACAAAGACCTTGTCTATACATTCTGGGCTGTCATCACCATCAAGCTGTCCTCTGTAAGACGACAAGATTACAAGACTTTGTTTCACATTAGCATTACCTCAGAGCTGCCAAACTCATAAGCTTTAAAGGTTCCAACTGAAAATAATGATCAACATGATAAGAAAGATAAGTAACCTGACCGTTTAAGCTGTGCTTATTATTTTGCTACACACTTGGCGAGTGTCTGATTTTTCTGATTACATGGGATTAGTCTTACCCTATCTTTTTCAACAGCAGACTGAAGAGTGGCCCGTGCCCGTTCTGTATCTCCAATTATCTGAAAAAGAGGAGATTTTGTAAAAACCATGTTGGCAACACCATTTCAAGTCATACATGTAACACACAACATAATAATACAGTTGCACACATATATCTGATCAGTTAGAGCTATATTCAACAGTACCATGATAAACATTCAAGTTCTTCATAAGAGCTGCCATAATACATGATTTTGGTTATCTGTAAAGGAAATTACAGTGACATACAGAGAAAAATCAGCAGTAAATCCAGTGTTAGAGTAAAGCATACACACAGCAGTGTCTAGGAACTAGGCCCTGCGGTGGTTGCTGGTGAGCGGTGCTCCCTTACCTTTAGGAGATACCGGGCGAACTTGATGGAGAAGAAGGAGGAGATTTCTGGCTGGGAGGCGCCGTTGATGTACTCCTGGAACAGAGTCTCGGCCATCGCTGTGTTCCCCTTCCGCCGCTCTAAGCTGATCTTTCTCATATTCACCATCACCAACCCAGGGACATTCTTATCCAGTTCCGACAGGATCTGTGACGCTAGGTCATAGTTTCCTACAAAAGAAAATTTAGTATGAACACTATGGTAATTTTACACAATTGTACAGTTACACACCATAAAGTTACAACTTAATTCATAAAATCATAAAAAAGGGGTAGCAAGAGTCCAAGGAATAATTTGCATACCATGTCTTTCCTCAAAAGCTGCCCATGCTAAACTTATGTACGGTTTCTTTGGAAGATGGATCCTGCAAGCTCTCATGTACACTAAACGAACAGCCTCAACGCTATGGTCCTCCATATATTTGGCATACTAAAATGACAGAATATTACTGTTCTTATTTCACTATATACAAACTATACACAGATAACTATTTATCTAGTTGATTTGACATGTTTGTTTTAGTAAGCAGATTTTACCTTGAGCCAGAAGTCCTCATACAGAGCTGTGGCAATCATACACCGCTCAAACAAAATCACCACCCTCTCATGGTCCCCAGCCTCTATCTCAAAATCCAGGTAGTCCTTCCAGTTCTTCAGCTGGGATTTCTCCAGTGGTTTCACATGAAAATATGGCCGCTTGATCTACCAACATTCAAATACATACATGAACACAATGATATCAATTATCTTTAACTTTGTGTCAATTTCATTTTTTAACAGCACAATGCTGATGTTAAATGCAACATAAAAATGCAATGAAATACTTACAGCTTCTTCAAAGTTCCACCTTTTACTGACTTCATCCTCCGTTTTTTTAAAGATCTCTTCCCTAACACTGATGATTCTGTCTCGGAGTTTTCCAGCCTCATCATCATCACTCTTCAATACAATACAATACAATTATACTGTGAATTCAATCAACCTAAGCATTACTGCTCTTCAAAATATAAACTGGGTCTCCATCACCAATTAAAAGGAAGCAATGTCAGGTTGTTATCATTAACAAATCCATACATACTTTTTCTCCCTCTATTTCCATTCCAGGTGGGGCATCTTCCCCTGGCGGTCCGACTTCTCCTGGGGGGCCATCATCTCCCACACCTTCTCCCTCTGGATTCAACTCTGATGTCCCAACCACAACCTCCTTACGAAGCTGTAGGAAGTTGTCCAGGGTAAGGATTTCTTTGGGATGATGGGAAAGAACATGGTGTTTGAAACTACAATATAAGTTCAGAAGTTGTCTACACAACAATCCATATCTATATTTATACACAGGTACACCCTAAATTAACAAGAGGCCCAGGGGCCACATCGCTCACCTGAGCAACAATTGCCTTAATTCCGATCAAAATAGCATTACAGTATCAAAATATCTTGACAACTAAGTACAGTAGATCTTGCTAAAAAAAATTTAAAATCTGCCAATTTTTATCCACCTCTTTCTTTTGGTAAATACCAAGCCCCTTTTGTTGTTGTAACTGTAAGATGATTTTTCTCTTTTCCTATATACCCCCCCCCCCACTTTGTTGCCCCACTTTTCTCTAGGGTATCATGGTTTCATCAAACTTATATCTGCATAACCTGTGCTTTCACACTAAGTACTGAGTTTTGGACCGAAAAACTTTCCCAGAATATTTTTAAAGATTTTCTCTATATATGTAAAAATCTAAACCGCCATCACGGCCCCGCCCTACCACTAGGGACTGTGATTTTGAATTTACACTACCCGAGGATGCCTCTACACAAGTTTAAGCTTTTCTGGCCAAATGGTCTTTAAAAAGTAGATTTTTAAAGATTTTCTCTATATATTCCTATGTAAAACTTGATCCCCCAATTGTGGCCCCACCCTACCCCCAGGGATCATGATTTGAACAAAATTGATTCTACACTACCTGAGGATGCTTCCATTCAAATTTGAGCTTTCTGGCCTAATAGTTTTTGATAAGGAGATTTTTAATATATATTCCTATGTAAAACTTTATCCCCCAATTGTGGCCCAACCCTACCCCCAGGGACCATGATTTGAACAAACTTGAATCTACACTACCTGTGGATGCTTCCATTTTAATTTGAGCTTTCCTGGCCCCAATAGTTTTTGAGAAGAAGATTTTTTTAAAGATTTTCTCTATATATTCCTATGTAAAATTTGATCCCCTTCTTGTCACCCCTCCCTACCCCCGGGGACCATGATTTGAACAAACTTGAATCTACACTACCTGAGGATGCCTCCACACAAGTTTTAGCTTTTCAGGCCAAATAGTTTTTGAGAAGAAAATTTTTGAAAAATACCAACAAATTTTCAATAATTCTCAATTATCTCCCCTTTAAAAAGGGCGTGGCCCTTCATTTGAACAAACTTGAATCCCCTTCACCTAGTGGTGCTTTGTGCCAAATTTGGTAGAAATCTGCCCAGTGGTTCTTGAGAAGAAGATGAAAATGTGAAAAGTTAACGACGACGACAGACAACGGACATATTGTGATCAAACAAGAGGCCCAGGGGCCACATCGCTCACCTGAGCAACAATTGCCTTAATTCTGATCAAATTAGCATTACAGTATCAAAATATATTGACAACTGAGTACAGTAGATCTTGCTAAAAAAAATTGAAAATCTGCCAATTTTTATCAACCTCTTATTTTTTGGTAAATACCAAGCCCCTTTTGTTGTACCTGTAAGAAGATTTTTCTCTATTCCTATATACCCCCCCCCCCCCCCCATTTCATGGCCCCATTTTTCTCTAGGGAATCATGGTTTCATCAGACTTAAATCTGCATAACCTTTGCTTTCACACTAAGTACTGAGTTTTGAACTGAACACTTTCCCAGAATAGTTTTAAAGATTTTCTCTTTATATTCCTATGTAAAAATTCAAACCGCCATCACGGTCCCGCCCTACCACTAATGACTGTGATTTTGCAAACTTGAATTTACACTACCCAAGGATGCCTCTACACATGTTTAAACCCTTTCTGGCCAAAAATTCTTTAAAAAGAAGATTTTAAAGATTTTCTCTATATATTCCTAAGTAAAAATTCATCCCCCATTGTGGCCTCACCCTACCCCTGGACTATTATTTAAACAAACTTGAATCTATATGATCTGGGGATGCTTCCACTCAAATATGGCCTTTCCAGGCCTAATAGTTTTGAGGAGAAGACTTTTAAAGATTTTCTCTATCTATAAAAATTCATCCCCCATTGTGACCCGCCCTACCCCCAGGGACCATGATTTGAACAAACTTGAATCTACACTTCCTAAGGATGGTTACATGCCAATTTGAGATTTCTTGGCCAAACATTTTTGAGAAGAAGATTTTTAAAAGATTTCCTCTATATATTCCTATATAAAACTTGATCCCCCAATTGTGGCCCCACCCTATCCCCGGGGACCATGATTTGAACAACCTTGAATCTATACTATCTGAGGATGCTTCCACTCAAATTTGAGTTTTTCTGGCCTAATAGTTTTTGAGAAGAAGATTTTTAAAGATTTTCTCAATATATTCCTATGTAAAACTTGATCCCCCAATTGTGGCCCCACCCTACCCATGGGAACTATGATTTGACAAACTTGAATCTACACTACCTGAGGATGCTTCCATTTTAATTTGAGCTTTCCTGGCCTAATAGTTTTTGAGAAGAAGATTTTTAAAGATTTTCTCTATATATTCTTTTGTAAAACATGATCCCCCTTTTGTGGCCCCACCCTACCCCAGGTGACCATGATTTGAACAAACTTGAATCTACACTTTCTGAGGATGCTTCCACTCAAATTTGAGCTTTCCTGGCCTACTAGTTTTTGAGAAGAAGACTGGCTCAGGTGAGCTAAAAAAGGTTAAGTTTACAATACAATAAGTTTCTGGAAGAAGAGACTTTGAAAATTTTCTTAATAAATATTGACAATTTTTTTTACTTTTTTAATCTTTAGTTTTTAAGATCTGTGTACAAACATAGAATTGTGAGCAAATCTCTGTATCTTGCTTATAATTCGAAGCTTAACACTCAAATATGGTTAGTAAATAGAAATTGTACACAATTAAAACACAAGAAACATGCACTATAACAAATAAAGAACACAATTTATTTTTTCGAAATGAATCATATATATACATGTACATGTATATACCTACATATTTCCGACAGCGATATCAAACTCTATTTAAACTGAATAAACTCGAGAAAAAGCCGAGCATCTCAACAAAACCTATTGCATTAATCTACCATTACGCAAAATATAATGCCGAATTACCGATAGAATGAATTGTATTTCAGTACTTTTTTGATACATCAGATTTTGCTTAATTTGCGCAGGTAAACAGTTAACTGTTTGATTTACTGAAGTCTCTGTTTGATTTGATACGTAAAAATCACGAAATACAGACGATAGTTCCCAGGTTACAAAGCATAAATAATAAAAACGAAACGAAAATCAGAACAAGCTAACACCAACGTCATGTGTGAAAACTTTCAACGCGTTGAAATATTTAGCCTCAATGTACTACACAAAATCGGCACCAATATATTTTGCATGTTTCAAAAATTTCCCATCATTCGCGAACTGTTGCACAACAAGCAAATTCATCATAGTCAGATCGACCCTTTTTCGTATAATGTCATGGCTGCTTTAAACAAAGAACCTCGTTTTAGATGTATGGAATACGAGACTTGGTAAAATGGGTACGCAAACCCGGGCCGTGGCAAAATAAAAGCCGGGGCAGATCGGCAATCGTCAATTCCAAATACGCATTATTTTGCAGCAATATTTACAGCATATACAAATATACTGGTCCATCATATATCCTGAAATTTTAATGAGATTGGCAGATTAATAACTGCCAATCTTTTGTTTTGCCCAGGCCAAGTCTTGTCTACCCATTTTACCGGATGCCGAATCCGAAGCTATTAAACTGATTGAAACACGCCTTTCCTTTATTATTATTTTCGTAATAACTCAGATTTGAAACAGAATTAGACCTTAATTTTTGCAATTTATATTTTCCTTCCCATAAGGATAATTTATGCTAAACTACGTTGAATTGGAATCAGTAGTTCTTGAGAAGAAGATTTTTTAAAATGCACCCCCCTTTTTCTACAGTTTCAAGGTTTTCTCAGCTTTGAATACAGATCGGACTTTTATTTCTGCAATTTATATTCGCCCTCCCATAAGAATGCTTTGTGCCTGGTTGAAATTGGATAAGCGGTTTTCGAGAAGAAGCTCAAAATGTAAAAAGTTTACAGACGGACAGACAGACGGACAAAAAGTGATCAGAATAGCTCACTTGAGCTTTCAGCTCAGGTGAGCTAAAAAGCTCACTTGGGCCTTTGGCTCAGGTGAGCTAAAAACCCTAATCAAAGTACTGAAGTACTGACGGGAGTTGATTTTATCGATTATTATTTATCTTAAAATCAACGATCAACTTTTCCGACAAGAATTTCGAGAAAACCTCTTATGAATCATGTTGTGTTATATTAAAAAATAGAATTGATTTCATCAAACTATGTATCGGTATTCAAAAGATTTCAAAAAGTGTAAGGATCCAACCACTAATGAACTCTAGTCTCGTTCAACTAGATGCTTGGCTGTCTCCGTTAATCTCCAACAAGTAAGAGATACCAGGTCACATGATGGCTTGATGCGACCTCTACATATAGACTGACTCTCTGCTTGTCGGATATGTACGGAGACAGCCGATGGCTGAACGAGACTATATTTAACTCTGGCGTAGGAATACATACGACTGCAATAAACTTCTAAATTGTTCGTACTATTTAAAATCTGACTATTTCTTAGGTATTTATAAATAAGTTTCCTTTAAAAAAATGCTTCAGCCTACATTACATCTAATTTATCAATTATTTTCAAGAACTAACTCTTGTCAGCGGTGACGATTGGTGCTTAGGTCCAAACACTGTTTTAGTCTGTCGGATTGCCAGAGTAACTGCATAGGAGAGTTGATTAAAATCAACTCCCAAAAATTAGAGAATTGTTCAGCTCATAGAAGTTACATGTATGATTACTATGATTTACAAATATAAATACATGTTCTTTTAGAACTCAAAGTTTTTTTTTCAAATGAACAAACTCATACTTTTCAAAATGATGACTATACAGTTGAGTGGGAATTTGTAATATTCGGTCATATAGAGCTGTCTTCTTAATGAGGTTTTCCTCCCAAGAAATGTATGTGTCCCAAAGTTTGTCAGAACGGAAATCTTTACCGCAAGCATTGACAGCCTTCTCAAAGACACTGAAAAAACAAGATATCTGTGAGCCAATGCTCACTAGTGATACCCCCGCTCTGATGTGAATATGCAAAATAAGCAAAGTCGACATTTAACAGAAAGCTGGCATCCGATTGGTACAGAAATATATCCCACAATATAGCATGCCTAAACAAATAGTGTGTTAAAATTTCAAGCATCTGTGATAAACAGTTGCTGAGAAATCTTCGAGGAAAATTTGTTTGAAAATTTTGGCTAAAATAAACAAAGTACTCATTTAACAGGAAGTTGATGTCCGATTGGTACAAAAATATATCCCACGATATGGCATGCCTTAACAAACACTGTGTAAAAATTTCAAGCATCTGCGATAAATAGCTGCTGAGAAATCTTTGACGGAAATTTGTTTGAAAATTTTGGCTAAAAATAAACAAAGTCGTCATTTAACAGGAAGTTGACGCCGATTGGTACAAAAATATATCCCACGATATGGCATGCCTATACAAATATTGTGTATAAATTTCAAGCATCTGCAATAAATATTTGCTGAGAAATCTTTGACGAAAATTTGTTTGAAAATTTTGGTTAAAAAATAAGCAAAGTCGTCATTTAACAGGAAGTTGACGTCTGATTGGTACAAAAATATATCCCACCATATGGCATGCCTATACAAATACTGTGTAAAAATTTCAAGCATTTGCGATAAACAGTTGCTGAGAAATCTTTGACGAAAATTTGTTTGAAAATTTTGGTTAAAAAATAAGCAAAGTCGTCATTTAACAGGAAGTTGACGTCTGATTGGTACAAAAATATATCCCACGATATGGCATGCCTATACAAATACTGTGTAAAAATTTCAAGCATCTGCGATAAACAGTTGCTGAGAATTCTTTGACGAAACTTTGTTTGAAAATTTTGGTTAAAAAATAAGCAAAGTCGTCATTTAACAGGAAGTTGGCGTCCGATTGGTACAAAAATATATCCCACGATATGGCATGCCTTAACAAACACTGTGTTAAAATTTCAAGCATCTGCGATAAATAGTTGCTGAGATAAATGCGACGGAAATTTTTGTTACGGACGGACAGACAGACGGACAGACAGACAGACAGACAGACGGACGGACGGACAGACAGACACACAAGGGTAAAACAGTATACCCCCTCTCCTTCGGAGCGGGGGTATAAAAAGAAGAAACTCATACAACATCATATCTTAACTTGATTATCTAGTTAACATATATGCTCAAGAATGTGAAAAATGCCAAAATTTGTTTTGGGGCCATTTAGCATGAAATAACATTTCAAGAACATACCCACGAATTCCTTCCTCCCCATTTTCTAATTTTCCAAACTCCTCTGTGTAAAATGTTATATAATGCAACCAGAGCTCCACACTCAAGGAAATGGCTTTTGTTCCTCTTTCAAACACCTACAAATCAATGAAGAAATGATATAAAGCATTTGCTTTTGAATAACGTTCAGAGAGTAATAGTAAATTATGATTATCAAAGATCAAAGAAATGTTACATCCACACTTTGAAAGGATTATGTTAAAGATTTGTGAACAAATAAGTTCTGAGAGAAAAAGTCAATAGTTTAAAGTGTAATTGCCACTATGTGGGTATATTTAGAAGCTTCTTGATTAAAAGAAACAAGTTACCTCCAAAGCCTTCTCTGCTCCAGATTGTTTCTTTTCCATATCAGCATACTTCTTCCAGTAGCCATAGCAGTATGGATAATGCTCAAAGAAAGCATCATAAGCTTTTCTGGCTTGATCTAGTTTCTTCTACAAATATCCATAAAGTTGTATATGAATTATTCATCTCCATCTTTTAAACAGATTTCAAACTACAAACATTTCCAGTTGTTATAGAATCTCTCACCTCCTGCTCCACATACTGTAGGAGGTAAGTCCAGCCGGTGAAGTCCCCTGGGTTGTCCCTCACTGCCTTCCAGTACTTGTCCAACTCAGTGTTCACTTCCTCTCCCTCCGCTTCATATCCCTCAACTACTCCCTGAACAACTGTAAACATATCAGAAACATTTGAAAAGCAATGCCAGCATTCCTTTTTTGTATTCTCTCCTTGTCTTTATTCAATTCTGAAAAGGATTGACATCTGGTTGATTCACACAGATATCTGTCACATTTTGGGTTATTGGCAGGATATGATATTATCTTAATTTTTTAAACTATATTTATGTTTATTCTGATTATACTAATACTGTGATCCATTAGGCAATATGAGCAGTTTATTCACAGCTCTTAATTTGTACTTTAATTTCACATGAAAAATAAACCAGCACTTTATTCAATGAATAAATTAATAATAAATTTAAATGTATTGTACATCTTTTGGGAGCGCATTTTGATATGTCATGAAGGAAACAGATCAATACTGGCAGTGAGACACCGTTTCGTGAAAAAGAGCCAAACTTTTGTAAATGATCCTCAAACTAATGACCATCAACTACTTATTTGGAGTTTTGCCGGTTTTTCTATAACTAGTTACGTTTCAGACAATAATTCGAGTTCTTATGTAAACAAGTAAATTCCTGTGTAGGCAATCATAAATGTCATGTCCTGCATAAAAATATTTGTCAGATATGAAAACTTCCACTATTGACTGCAACACCTTATTGATGATGACTTTGTAATCGTCAATAACATAAAAGGCAAAATACAAATAAATGTAAAACAATTTGACTGCATATAATTTTTAGACCTCTTTTAAATACCCAAACAATATTCTCACATACATATAGCGAAAGTAGAATGATAAATCCAAATCTCGCATCATCAACGTTTATAAAAGGGTGCATATGGTACATAAACCAACAATAATTTTATATTTTTAACTGTTTCTGCAACGACATTGATACTTTACCCTGATGCTCCTCGATTTCTTCTTTAGCTTCGTCGCCAGACATAAGCGACATTTTCGTACCAAACCGGAAGTAACAGCTGTGGAACTCTTCAATGTTTTGATCAAAAGTTGGGCAAGTCAGTGAAGTCTCAAGAGAAGTATATATGAAGGGGGAACGAAGGAAGATGCGTTAAACGTGACAGACAGAATTTGAACAACCATGGGGATGGGAAACATACTCCTATTGTCTCAAGTTATAGCATTTTTAGTGTCATTCCTGGGATCCTTCTTCATTTTTATTCCAGTCTCGATAAATTTGCAAGAGTTTGATGGCCACTGTTTGCTTGGAGCTAAGGGAACATGGAACTTTAGCTCGGGAAACGTGATGCTGATGGACATAAAATGGGGCCTGCACAGTGACTGTGGATTTTCCATATTTATTGGAATCGTTGCCATGATTCTTTCAGTATTTTTCATCGTATGGCAATCCGTAAATCTATTCAAAAACACAGACAGGTACATACAAATGAATTAAACCATGTGTAAATTATTTCTTTCACAATTGATATGTTGATAGTATATTCATGAAATGCACTCCAGGGTAATGTCAAGTTGTCAACAATTTAACTTACAAAAAAAGTTTTGCTTAATATTTGCTTCCAATGGCCTTGGCATAGGCAAATTGTTATTTTTAGATTTTATCTTGTGACGTTTAGGTGATGGTTACATAATTTCTCCGACATTGAATTTTTAGTTGAGCACATGACCCATATTCATCACTGAAGTTCAATCCACTGACAAATCATGTAACTAGATCCACTATCATCACTGGTACATTATTTTTCATGTTTCAAATTGAAAATGTCATTTCTATGCCCTAGCTGAATCACACTAGAAAGAGTTACATTGCCCTCCAGGAAACAGTTATGCTTCACAGGAAATAGTTATATCACTCTCACATGCAATTATTTTGCATCTTTTTCTTAGACCGATTAATTATATTGCAAAATTTATTTAAATTCCCTCATTCTTTGTTGAAGGCAGGCATATCATTATAGCACTCAGTGATACCCGTAAAGAAAGTATTAATGTAATTGTAATGTTATACGCATAAAATTTCTGTGGGTATGAGTTGACTAGTGAAGTGGTAATCAAATATTTGGGTACGAGTGGACCATAGAGTTTTGGGTACAAGCGGACCATTTGATTACGAGTCTGTTTGGGTACAAGCTGACTGTGACAATACCAGAATATTTGTCCCTCTATTACCGGAAGGCCTGGAGTGTTAAAATATGTTTTAATTGTTTTTTTTTTTTTTACATAATAGTGATTAATCAATTGATGAAAACTCATTGACATCCATACTATGTACCCTATTTTGATGTCTCTCTTAGCTCCTTGATAGATGCCTTTATGACTCAGTCTATGATGTGTATCACTATATGTACCCTTTTTTGATGTCTCTTTCAGTTCCTGGGTAGATGCCTTTGTGACCTGTGTGATCTGCATCATTATGTGCCTACTCCTATTCATCTGCTCCCTCATTCTCAGTGTAGGCTATCACAGGTGGTGCAAAACTCTGACCGGATACAACTCACCATTTTCAAGGTCATAGTTCATGCCTTTTAAATTTCTATTTGTTACTGAATATTCTATGTTTTATCCAAGGTAGAGCTCAAAAAATCAAAATGTAAATTTTAAGAAATTTTTGATATTGTCATTTTAATAATAGTGTTATGTTAAATTGACTGTATAGCCATCTTATTCAAGTAAAGCTGTATAATACACTGTATTTTTATTGACAGTGATTTTATTTAATGATATACACTAACAGGTATATTTTAACTAAAACGTGTTCTTAAAGGGTGACTCAGATTCTTATGTGTGTAATGGGATGGGAGAAATAATGACAGACCAGACCAGATCAAACCCGAGCCCCATGGATCTCTAGTCAGTTGCTCTACCAACTGAGCTAACTGGCGCTGGTATTCGAACTGTCACATGTGCCCAGGAATACATGTATGTGCATTTTATATTTTCTTTTACAGGTGTGAGGAAACTGAAATGAATGAATTCATTATTGACTCCAACATTTATACTAGGAACATGTTTTCTGAACTGAATATGGCCCAGGTATGTAAACACAATTGCCATGCTGATAAACAATTCCTTTGCAATGGTAGGTTCTGTAAATGTGGTTATGTTTTGAATTTTGTTATGACTATTCCTTGGCAAATCTTATCCCTATCCAAATAGTTTCAAAATGAAGCACGTGCACCACAACTCCAGCACTAGCTGAAACTAGTTTACAGTTTGGTACCTGGTTGAGTTGTTTTTTATACCCCCGCAAACGAAGTTTAGGGGGGTATATTGGTTTCACCCTGTCCGTCTGTCCGTCTGTCTGTCCGTCCATCTGTCCGTCTGTCCGTCTGTCTGTAGACGCAACTTTGTCCCCCCTATAGAATTTTTTATTACTGCATGGAACAGTTTGAAAATTTGTACATATGTTGAACACTATCTGAAGATGTGCACCTGCAATTTTTTTTAAGATCAGACAAGATTTAATGATTTTATGACAGTTTTCATTTTCCTTATTCTATATATTGTACACTAATGTTGAAAAGTAAGGGAGGTAATCCTTACAGATTTAATTAATTAATTAACAGAAAACACTCTAAAATATATTTATATAAATACATCCAGATGGAGGTTTTTTGTCTTTATGTCTTAATTAATTAAAAAAAATATTTTTTATAAGTATTGTATCAACTGACAATGCAAAGTTTTTGTTTGTCAATGATAAATTCTTAGGAGCTAATAAGAACATTAAAGACAAGTGTGGCTGAATTCATTTGTCCCAAGGGAGCCATTATCTGAGCCATGGTTCAGATCGAGCATGTGTTTAGGGGAAATTGATAATCTGTAAAATGGGTGATGGTTTTGGGGCTATTTTAAAACTGTTTCATGTAAACCAAAAGTTCTATCATTATAAGGAAATAAATAATATCATTATTTATAAAGAAGTTAAACTATTTTTAGAGGTTGTTTAAATTTATTTGTCAAGTAAATTGATGAAGTGACCCTATTGGGCATTAATTTAAATAAAATTCAAAATTACTGATGTGATTGTAGTGTTTTGGCAATTTTAAAATTGTTTGAAATATTAAATTTTCTTTTTTACATATTTTTACATAGTATGGTAATTATGGTAATGTTTTGGGAGTTTATTAAATTTAACAAGCTCATCAAAGAAAATCATAGTCCTATGGGATCAATTTTTTGATATGGAGTTCCATTGTGCCATAGGAGAAAGTGAGGAAAATTTGAAACAACTAATTGCATCTGTCAAGACTCTTATTAGAAAGATATTGAAAGTTTTATCAACAGAAGAGCATTGCTTGGCCACCGGTATTTCCATTTACTGCAAAGGGAGGGGTTATTGTCATTTTGTTCGTTTTTCTTTAAATCAATTAAATTAAAAAATATATATCATCAGATACATACATTTGTAAATGTATTACTGTTGTAGATATGTATGTACAGTGAAATTTTGACAATTTTGATTTTAATTTTTCTTGTTAAATAATTTTTTTTTTTACAATTCTAGAATTTTTTTTTTGTATGTGTTCCAAACCTTTATTATTCAATTCAATTATTTGTCCCATTTGAAATTAGCCTTGCGGGGGTATTAGTCCCATTAGGACAGTTCTAGTTGCTTCTCATGTCGAATATTGTTTTATACAGTTTGGTGCCTGGCTGTGTTGTGTTTTACAACTCATTTTGACTGTTGTTAACAGTTTTGAGGAGGGGGTGGTCGTGTTTTGTTTACTGTTTTTTACAGTTTTAGTACACATGTTGACTGTTGTTTACAATTTTGATGATGGGGTGGATTTATTGTGTTTGTTGTTTTACTTCACATGTTGAGAGTTTTTTTTTGGGGGGGGGGGGGCTGGTAGAGTTGTATTGGCTGTTATTTACAGTTTGGTGCCAGGTTGAATGTTTACAGTTTAGTGTGTGGATGTGTTGTGTTTTACTTCATGTTGACTGGTGCCTGGCTGTGTTATATTTACTACACATGTTTACTGTTATTTACAGTTTTGTACCTGGTTGAGTTGTTTTTTGCTACCCATGTTGACTGTTGTTTACACTGTGGTGCCTGGCTGTGTTGTGTTTTACTTCATGTTGACTTGACTGTTGTTTACACGGTGGTGCCTGGCTGTGTTGTGTTTTACTTCATGTTGACTGTTGTTTACACAGTGGTGCCTGGCTGTGTTATGTTTTACTTCATGTTGACTGTTGTTTACACAGTGGTGCCCTGCTGTGTTATGTTTGACTTCACATGTTGACAGTTATTAACAGTTTGGTGCCTGGCTGTGTTGTATTATACTTTACATGTTTACTGCCATTTACAGTTTAGTGTGTGGATGTGATGTGTTCTACTACACATGTTTACTGTCGTTTACAGTTTAGTTTGTGGATGTGTTATATTATACTACACCTGTTGACTGTTGTTTACAGTTTGGTGCCTGGCTATGTTGTATTATACTACACATGTTTACTGTCGTTTACAGTTTGGTGCCTGGCTGTGTTGTATTATACTACACGTGTTGACTGTTGTTTACAGTTTGGTACCTGGCTGTGCTATATTATACTACACATGTTTACTGTCGTTTACAGTTTTGTGCCTGGCTGTGTTATATTATACTACACATGTTGACTATTGTTTACAGTTTGGTGCCTGGCTGTGCTATATTATACTACACATGTTTACTGTCCTTTACAGTTTGGTGCCTGGCTGTGTTATATTATACTACACATGTTGACTGTTGTTTACAGTTTGGTGCCTGGCTGTGCTATATTATACTACACATGTTTACTGTCCTTTACAGTTTGGTGCCTGGCTGTGTTATATTATACTACACGTGTTGACTGTTGTTTACAGTTTGGTGCCTGGCTGTGTTATATTATACTACACGTGTTGACTGTTGTTTACAGTTTGGTGCCTGGCTGTGTTATATTATACTACACATGTTTACTGTCGTTTACAGTTTTGTGCCTGGCTGTGTTATATTATACTACACATGTTTACTGTCCTTTACAGTTTGGTGCCTGGCTGTGCTATATTTACTACACATGGTTACTGTCGTTTACAGTTTTGTGCCTGGGTGTGTTATATTATACTACATGTGTTGACTGTTGTTTACAGTTTGGTGCCTGGCTGTGTTATATTATACTACACATGTTGACTGTTGTTTACAGTTTTGTGCCTGGCTGTGTTATATTATACTACATGTTTTGACTGTTGTTTACAGTTTGGTGCCTGGCTGTGTTATATTATACTTCATGTGTTGACTGTTGTTTACAGTTTGGTGCCTGGCTGTGCTGGATCTGCTGGCTGGTGCTGTCTGTCCTGTCCCTCATCAAGGTCTACCAGTACCACAAGAAGGAAGCCTTCCTCTCCAGCATGAACCGCGAGCGGCAGCGATTACTGCAGAGTGTTGGGCACAGGGATCCCATGGTGCTCTGAGCCATGCTGTGGATAATTTATTGGGATTTGCTGAGAGAGTTTGTAGAAGAGAGGCCACAGTCTCTGCAAAAACTCTCTGCTCTGTCATTGAATTTATCACCCAAATAATGGTGTGGCCATCAGCACATACAGTGCTCAACTTTGCTCTGTTATAATGAGTTTTGTTAAATATATTGGAATTCATTTTTGAAATTGATGTAGGGATTTTTCCTTGAACAGCAACTTCAGTGTGGATGAGTGACTGTCAATACTCATGTAATCAGCTGGTTTTAGTCTTTAGTAAAGTTGGATTACAGTAATAAAGATATTCTAAAAGCCAAGAATTGATATGTTGTCAAGTTAATCAAGGAAGATGCCATCATATCCAAGATATTATCTTTGTTACCAATTTGACACTTTAGTCATGGTGTAGGTTGATTCTCAGTCTTAATATGATACATGTACATAATCAATTTATTTCAAGTTATTTGCCAGTTTATATACAGATCTGAATAATGGTTATTTTACTTGTTTTACATTTGTGAAGATTTAAGAAATTATGTATGTGTATAAAATTTTGAATACTCAACCACAATTTTTTTCTATTGTTTATGAGGTTAAAACAATACTTCTATATGTTGTTAAAGAAAATGAATATTCCTCTTATGTTTAATGTTAATATTTAAAAACATGTAAAAATTGATATGAATGAATAATTTAGTGTGTTGACTACTGGATTACCTACATTTTTCCAAGAAATGACACACATTTTAATCCGATCTGTTGAAAGTGCAGAGAGACTGCATGTCTGTGTATTTGATATTTACTATATATATTCAGTGGCATAATTTGTTCATTTGCATTTTCAATAAGAAAGAATGCAAACATAGATATCCATACATGTACATTGTATATTGCATCAACTTGCTTCAATCTGTATCAACACACTAGTGAGTAGTCTCACTTTGAATACTTTATATGAGACAGTAACTCTTTTAGAATCTCATTCTCTGTTAGACTATAGATTTTTTATCAATTTTCTTATTAATGAACAAGAATATTTTTAACTGAATATGAATTCCAACCACTGTTGAAAAGTGTATGAAAAGAATAACTTCTATCACAATTGAGATACATTTTTTTGCATATTGTTAAAGTTCAACATACATGCACTAGTAATTATTTTAATGCAAAAATATCCATTACTGTAAATTGTGTTTCTTTTAAAGTTAATTTAAATTCCCTTGTTATATATAATGATTTGTACTTAATATGGCAAAATATCATTAAAAAAAAACAACTTTATTTTATTTTTTAATGTAATCATTTTTGATCAAAAACATTTCTTAAATAAAAGTGAATATTAAAAAACATACAAGATTTACCGGTATGCATCAAATGTTGGATGATGCCTACCGTAAAAAATGGCAGTCTGACTGATACTCCAACTTATCCTCTCACTTGTCAACAAAGATCAGCTTACCAGGTAATGCATGTATCTTGATAATGTTCAGTTAAATCTCATTTGAAATAAAAGACAAAAATGCATTTGTAAGGTCTGATGCATATTAATATGAATGATTCATCAATCTTGGCTTCAAATTATCACAGAGAGTAAAGGGCAATCACCTAAGAATGCTGTCTCCAAACGTTATGGGTAAAATGCTTGTGTCCTTTTCACAACTTTATGCTGAAAACTTCATTTCACATCAGCAACGCTTTCATCATCAAGGCAAACAGATCTGAGATAAGTTTTCAACTACCGTTAAATGGTACTTATTAGCCAAATACAGCTTCATTTTCATGAGGACTTCCCTGAACTTGATTATGTAGGTGGTTTGTCGGAGGAATTGTTTGAAGAATCAGAATATTGTCCACTTTCCTCTGGTGATGTTTCTGGCATTTCTTTATCATGATCTGATGGAAGATCCACTCCAAGAACATTCAATTCTGGGTTTTCATCTAACAGATAAGCAGCAATCAAAGCCTTGTTCCCAGCATTTGGTAAATCATTGATCCGTAAACCTTTCAAATTTCTGGAGAGAAAAAAAGTTATTTGTACAGATGTTTAATTGTTTTTGTTGAAAAGATTCAGATGATACAACATGCGCAGATCCAGAACATTTTTATGGGGGGGGGGGGGGGGGGGGGGGGGGGGGTCCAAGGTATATTTTTGGTAATTTACTATGTAAATTTAATCAATTTTCTTGGGGGGGGGGGGGGGGGAGGGTTGAGGGGTGTTCCTCCTACTGACTACCCCTCTAAAACAGGCTTGTAGAATGTGGGAGTTATCCAGCTCACCTCAATTTGCAAAGAGCCGCAAGGCCATTATCTGTTACTAAGGTACATCCACTGATATCCAAGAACTCCAGAGTATTGCTAATCTTATACAGGCGAGACAGGCAGAAATCATCAATATACTGGCAATCCCTTAGAATCAGCATCTTTATTGATGTTCCTTCTGAAAATTGATAGATTTTTTTAACTATGATGGCTTTTTGGTGAATCATTTTACTTCAAGGAACACACTCAAATATATAGAAAGAAGTACCTCTATCTTTCTTAAGGTCCAATTTGATTCTTACCCAGAAATGCTAATCCTTCATATCTGATGGAACTGCCTGTTAGATCTGCCACTTGTAATTTGAGATTAGGTATATTGTGATTAGGTAGTGGTATATGACTCCCTTTCTTTTCAATCCATCGATCCATTCCAGCAAACTGAATACGCCCCCCTGACTTTACAACCACATAAGCAGCAGCTAAGTCTTTACCAATTTTTTCCTTTGTTTTCGCATCCACTCTACAATGAAACCAAATATATGTAGAGTCCTTCAATGGCAGTGTTAATTTTAAAATGATTCAGTAGACTACAAAGCAGAACCTGCCTGTCTCTGTCCGAATTGATAGCATACCATACATCTGGGGGGGGGGGGGGGGGTTTGTGTGTAAAAAAAATGGCGTAAAAAATGGGAAAAATGTGTAGCATTTTTAATTTGTGTTGGTCATGTTTTGCAATTTAAAAAGTTTCTTAAAGAAAATGATATAGAATAAAATTTCTGCTTATTCAATAATTTGCGATTTAAAAAAGATAACGAAAATTTAAAAAAATTAGATAATCGTGAATATTACTGGATATACGGTACTAGATAGTATCTATATACAGCTATTCATGAAATAAAATGAAAATAAAATAAAGTATTTAGAATTTTAGTAGTCCCATCTTGGTTTTTGATCTTTGAAAGGGAGATAAACAAATATGGTAATCAAACAATCTACCAATGCAAACTTTCTCCAACATTTATTTCTGTGAGTATTACTGGTAATAATTTAAAAATGCTTACATATGTGCAGTGATATTATTGACTTCTATCTTGTGTTGGTAATTAATGCTCACCGCTGTGCTGTCATATCATTGACATCTATTTTGTGTTGGTAATTAATGCTTACCTCTGTTCTGCAATATCATTAACATCTATCTTGCGTTGCATAAACTGCTTTAAGCTTTCCTTGTCAAAGTCCGCCTCCACAACATTCAGCATCCTGTTGAGGTTGACAAAGGGAGTCTTCCCATCATCTGGCATATGCCTTTTGTACTCTGGCTCTAACACTAAATCTCCCACTTTGATTGTCCTTGGGTCTCTTTCTACATATCCTCTTGTCTGGCATAAAAACAATCTTGACCATATTCTGTTGGCAGGTCTTAGGGACTTTTGGGTTTGAAATTGAGAAAAAAAATCATGTTTATGAAATGAAGTTTGGAACAATCATCAAAATACTACTGTCAGTAATTAAATATGGTATGATCTTATTAGATGATATTGATACATGTACAATGAAAGAAAAAGTGCATGAGCAAGCTCATATACCCCACACTCCCCCATTACTTGACAATGCTACATATAATGGCAGGATATGCGTTAAATACACAAATAATTTGATTTTGAAATGAAGGAAAATCCCCAAAATCATCACATCAAAACTACTTGCAGGTATGCAACATCTATACCTTTGTCTTTAAAAACAACAAAATTCTAAATTCAAAAGTGCAAAACTTCCAGAAGAATAATGCAATTGAAAGGACAATGTGCGGTGTGGTCAAATATCTGCCCCCGATTTCAACCAATTTTTAAATAGTATCATATGAAAATAAAATCTTCACAAATCATATTGTATAGAGGATGCCTATAACTTTAATCTTGATTTTAGTCATCTTTGCTCATTCGTTGGTTATCTATGACGTCAACTAAATGACCTAATTCCCACAAATTTGCAAACAAATGAAAATATTCTCATTTTTGCTCTATATTTTGCATACGGAAGTATAGAGCGCAGTTCTGCTCAAGTGCGATTTTAACATGTTTTTCTTCAGATAGTTTTACACATTATACTAAAAAATGGTACTTGAGCAAGCCTGGGCTCGATGTTTCCCAGTCGAAAAACCATTGGAAAACACCCATATTTTGCTACAAAACATCAATTTATCAAAATAATGCAATCTTCATGACGTCATTTCTACATAATGACGTCACTGTGGTGATAGCCTTTAACACCTTTATTTTAAATATGATTTTAACTATCTTTCACCTTATCTTTAAAGCTCTTTCTAAAACTTTGATTTTGGGGGCAAAAAATGCATAAAACCGCACATAGTCCTTTATCCTGGTAACATTTGTACATCTGCATATTTTGTTCTAAAAAATTCCTAAAAAATATTAGGATCAGTAATTACTGGTATAAATACATGTATACACATCAACACAATGGACCTTAAATACCAAAATTCTTTTTTTGAAACTCTGTGCAGCAGGACTGACTGACTCGCAGACTGACTGATGGTCAAAAACACTATTGTTCCATGGGGTATAATCAAATTTTCTTATGTATTGTTTACAGTGAAAAAACTTTTTCACACTTGATTGTATACTGATAGATAGGTTAAGTACGAGGCACATGAGCAGCAACAAAATGAGCTGACAAGTGTTATCGATAAGTGTTTGTCTTATTTGTGTAGAATAGATAATTATTATGTACAAATTATATATGGCATAACTGTCCCTATTACCTATCTACTGATGCATATAAATAACATCAAAACATTGCAAGTAAACTGGAAAAATTTCTCACCACAAATTAGTTACAGACCTGGGGGCAGGAGCTACTGAACAATCCAAAGTAAACGCAAGGAAATAATTTCTGCATAAAGTTGTGAGAGGCAACCCTCACAGATTTTAAAATCTCGCTTTATTTTTTTTAACAGTTTTGATCTATAGGTAATTATAACAAAAATTGGTGATCGCGATTTAATATTCACGCGATTTGATACAAAAACAGCTGAATCCCGGAATTAAGTACCGGTGCTCGCATAAGATTAGGAATTTATAGTATATCATATACCTAGTAGTGTATCAGCCCTGATACATGTGTTTTGGACTAGGTGAGACAGCAATTGGAAGCTAGGGCTGTATCGCCCTCGAGGCTAATATTTCTCTGTCTCAGCCATCTTCAAGGGGATGTATTGCCCTAAAATTTAAAATCGCTAATTCCCAAATATCTTTGCTTTAAATTAAGACTAGTTTGTAAAATAACGATAGAATAACAAATAAATAATACAAAGCATCACTTTACATGTCTGAATATTTTTATTTATTGCTGAAAATTGAAAAATAATAATATCAAAAATAGCGCCAAAGAGTGAAATGTATCTAAGCAAGGGGAGGTAACCTACACAACGGTATTCAGAACAATAGCATGCTTTATTTAATATCACTCAACATTTGAATTATGGAGGATGTAGAGAAGGGTGGAACGAGACTTTATTTGTAAATATTAAGCGATTAAAGTAATGGACACGCCTATGAACGTTCTCAAACAACTTGCTATAACAGTATGGATTTTTATGAATGGAATCTGACAGGAAACGGACGAAATACCAGTGAAGGAATTTGACTCATTACAACGTTGCAAAGGATGGAAGTTTCTCTCTCGATAATTTTGAATTCTAGAAGATAGTGCTTCATTTCAGATGATAGACTCTCTTCTACTGTATTTCAAATGACAATGGTTTGTCAACAAAGTCCGGCAACTCTTACAGTTCTTAACATATATAAAAAAGAATAAAAACGAATGAGTTTTGTAAATCTGAAAAAAAATCTATAGCTTCTTCATGATAAATTATATTTCTTATTTGGAATTAGAATAAAAGTCTTTGATTTTAGATATATGATATAAACATCACACTGTTGTTTTGATCTCGGCCCTGGTATCAGCCCGAGCGTTTGGTATTGGCCCGCGCCCTTTGGGCTTGCGCCGATACCAAACGCTCGGGCTGATACCAGGGCCGAGATCAAAACAACAGTGTGATATTCTATATATACAACATCTCACAATGGCAATATGTTAACTAAGTCCTACAACATATAAATAAAGGAAATGAAAATAATGAGATTTGTAAATACAGAAAAATATGTAAATTAATAGCTCATCTATTACAAATTTAAAATTTGATTTTTATGAATAAAATTTTTTTTTCAATAAATGATAAAAACAACATCAGACTGTTCATCTCTTTGACGGTACCAGGGCCGAGATCAAAATAAATGTGTAATATTCTATATATCCCAGGCTAAATGAGTGTGTTTTATTTGATTACATATTACAAAAGGGGGTTTTTGGAAGCTACATAATGAAAATATAGAATAAGCACCTCATGGTATATGAAACAAAGCTTTTTTCTATAGGATAAACTGTAGTATTGTGATTTTTTGGCTAAGGCTGAACTTTTGCAATGTTCAAATTTATTACAGAGATAAAATTTTCAGAATTTTCTGTTGTGAAAACTTTTCCAGTCAATGGGCCATTTTTGAATGCTGTAAATGCAGAAATGAGAAAATAAAGGCAAACATTGTTCAATTAAAATCATTGGTGGAAGGAATGGTCTTCTGAAAGGGTGATAGGTTGTAATTCATAGACAGGTCATAAGCCATGTAATTCAGACCTAGATATCTTTTGTTATTAGTCCCCTACCGGTTTTCATCGGAGGGGACTATAGCTTTCCTCTGCATTCATCAGTCTGTCTGTCTGTCCGTCCGTCTGTCTGTGCCACTTCAGTTTTCCACACTTTTTTTCTTTATGTGTTTGAGGAAAAATATGAAATTTGCTGAACAGCTTCAAAATGTCAAACTACAGATCAAGTTAACACTTTTGTAGCATCTGGTTGACATTTTTTTCGAGAAAATTGATTTTTTATATTCCAATTTTTTAATGTACGGGTTCGTTATCGGGCTCGGTGTGTATCAAATAAACGAGGAAAGTATGTTGTTAGTAATAATATCGTGCATTACTTGGACCAGTCCTTTTATTGTTTCTAACAAACAAATAAGTTCTGTAAAATAGTGTCAAGCATCGTGTTGTAAATTTAATCAACAGGGTTATTTGTATTATTACAATTGGGTTCGTTATCGGGTTGGTCTGTTGAGACGGTAAGAAATGATATTCTGCATAACAGTGCATTTTTTTCACAAATTTCTACAAACCGGTAGGGGACATGTATTGCTTATGCAAATGCAATACTCTCAGAATGCTTGTTATATAATACTTTAGGATAATTGATTATTATATTATTAAATTATGTGTGGCATGGTTATGTGTTTTAATAGATTTCAGTCGCATGGACTTAATGTATAAATACTATGGAATACATGTAATCATTGTTCGTCGGGGACCAATGTTCGTGGCTTTAGTGGGTAACCCTTGCCCATGAATTCACATCCCCATAGACCTATACACAATCATATATTTAATACTTATCAAAACGATCATAATTACACTACCAACGAAATTACGTCCCCACGAACCAAGAAAATTTTGTCTACCCACGAACACTGACCCTCATGAATAGAAATGATTCCACAGTAGTCATGCCATGTGGTAGAAAGAGTAATCTTACTGTGACCAGGCTACACTCAGGTCACAGTAAGAATTCGTCCCGTATACTTGCAATGTAGCAGCCGCGAAGCGGATCAGCTTCGCGTTGATTTTAAGTCTGTTATAAATAATCTGCAGGGGAAAAACACATTTTTATACATTACAAACCTTTTGAACATGCATATGTAGTTTAGTCCACAAAATATCCATTTAATGAGTCGTACCAAGGCATTTTGTTAAAATACACGTTTGAATTTACCTGCCATTTTGTCGAAAATCGCATGAAAATTTAGGCGAGATACAGCGCGTTATAATTTTTTTATTTGCTACGTAGCGAGTATATGGGACGAATTCTATCGTTAAAGCGGGTCCGTAGGACATCTGTCATTTTAACGATAGAACATTCTATCTAGCCATGTGGTAGTGTGGCACTCTAAGCTTGCTCCCTAGTGAAATGTCAAGGGAATGGCGAATGATATAAACTACAGTGATCATTAACTGGGTCTATCTAAAAGTTAAACTTCAACACTTAGTGTCTTTGCTTATAAACCTATCAACCTCTTTTTCTTCACTGACTTAAATTTAGTATTTGGTGGGCCACACATGATTTTTATCTCTAGATTGTTGCGTGTATAATTTACAATATACTGAAATAACACAATATTTCTTAAAGAATATTTACAAAGTTCTTTTCTTTTTAAAGTTTCCATCCGACATGCATCTCAAAATATCCAAGGGCATCACGTTGTACTTATATACGGACTGTATGCATCCATACGTCCATGTCTTGACTAGTGATCTTTACATTTGGATTCAATACTTATTTCTGATATTAATCTCTGTCTTTCTTAGATGTATCGAGTCTCGAATAATAAACAGCATTGAAAACATACCTTGAAACAAGACATCATTGATAAAGTGAAACCTTTTTTTGTGCCGCTTAAAATATTTAAAAACAAAAAGGTGAAGGTCATCTCTCATCATTTATCAGATAAAATCTCTTTTGTCATTTTTTAGAATAATTCATGCATATATGTCATTATATAATGCTTTAGTGTTATTAATGTTTTACTTAATTAAGTAAAAATTTGACCGATTATAAACTTAATTTCTTATTTCGATGATGATATAAGCGTATTTCTACTTTCATTTCGATGGTGGCGGAAGAATGTCATCTCTGAGACGAGTAAAAAAGATTTTCTCATTATTATCACATCTCTAAGGAATGAATAAGGACATTAACATAACAGTGGACTAGAACCAGCAATAATTTTCGCATTTATATTTTCGAAATTGATCTTTCTAAGAGAGATCATGCATATATGTGTAGCAAAATGGTTTTTGTGAAGCCCTTTTCTTGATTAATTAGGTTGAAAAAGCTATTTTCTATGTGTACTTAGTATTTGTTCTGTTTGTTTGTTTTGCTGATGCTTTGACTCTGATAATTTGAGACACTCGCCAATGTAGATGTAATTTTGAACATTTTTAGGAATCACAAGATGAGGAGGAGTACTGGATGAAATCCAGGGTTAATAAGAGCAAATTCAACTTGTTTGATGACAATGTAAGTATGTATGAATTTTGAAGCTTTGACAATATAAGTAAATACCTGTGCAATACTTTGTGTTTTGATGATGACGAGAGTGATGATATTGACAATGATGATAATGAGGAGCCAGGGGGATAGTGATGTCATATATATTTTCAGCAGGAACACTAGTTGTTTGTAAAATTTGTTTGTATGTTATACATGTTATTGATGGGGCATAATACTTACTGTGATAGACATTTGTATTCTCAACATCTGAAAAAAAAAAATCCAAGATAATAATTTTACTGAGTTCATGTCCTTCATGCATTTACAAGAATAATATGATTTTACATGTATTAGTTTTTCTTTAATACAAGCTACATAATTTGTTCATCCTAACCCTAGGTTACAGTTGAAAATGCAGAAGAGTTGGCAAAGTCAAAAAAACTACTCACACAATTTGAGGATGATGATGTAGACACAGTAAACTGGGATGATACTCCTGTTTCCTCAGAAACAGAGTCATCTGCAAACAGTGGTGAGACACATTAGCTGGGAGAGACTAGTTACAAAATAATGATTTTTAAGCTTATGGCATGAATTATCTTTCTTTTTTACAAAAACATACACTTTCCTTTCTTCAAGCTGTACCTATTGCATGGCTTAACAACATTTGTATCATCTGGAAATTGCTTTTGAACAATTAAGATATGTTTGTAAAATTATTTTTGATTCTACTTTGATACTTGTTGATAAACAGTACTATAGACAATGTTGTTGTATTTACAAGGCCATGTTGTCCCTCCCAGTGCATCCTCCCTCCCCAAATCTGCCTCTCGGCCTGAATCCAGAAATGTCCCCCCATATATGACACATTCCAGATCTCAGAGTGAGAGCTTTGGTAAGCATGCAAGCACCAGCTTTTCTTAAATTTATCTCACGAAACCTTTCTTATTTAAATTCTGTTTGATATGAAACTCTGATATTTTCACAGTATTACTTTCTTAAGACCCATACCATATTTATTTTCTCTTTCTATAAATGAAATTTTGGGAATAGGTCCAATTTATCTTTATTGCTTTTGTGAAATTCTGCATTGCATGGCTATTTATTCTAGATTACTCATTTTTACCTGTAGTTTATTAACGTTGATTATTAATGGAAGGTGTGCATTGTTGATGTTACATGTCCTGTATTGAATAAATGGTGGGTGTACATTGTGTACTGCAGGTGTAACAGGGCGAGTGTCCTTCACCCCTTCATCACTGGAGTCCGTCACACCCACTGTGCAGTACAGCAAATCTCAGGAAAAACTCCACTCCCTCACATCTCCATCCAGTGCTCGCAGTCTAGAGGACGGTGAGATGATTATTGTAACCTTACAAATTCTGTCCGTATTTAATATCCTGTTTAATTATTTTTTTAATTTCCATAGACAATTTAGGTATGCTATGCTTCTTGCATATCAATTTATGCTGTTCAACGGTCTTGTTGTTAGATCCTTTTATGTATTTTTCATAGTTCATCTATGATCTGAAAGTTCGGTCAGGCTCTAAAATTTGAAAAATTTTAAATTACAGTTGCATCTGTGTCTCCCTTACAAATCTAACTAGTACAGATCTAAATTTACAGAGATCCCAAGTTACATATCTACAAGCAGTGGCTCCAAAAACCTAGAGGAGGAGATCCTGTATCTCAGAAGAGCTCTCAAGGTGACCATGATCTACACATAATGAAACCAAATTCATTATAAGCATGAATTTGTTATTAGCGTGTTCGTTATAACCATGTTTTACTGCATTTACATGTATTTCTGATGTACATAATGTTGATATGTCGTGGATTGTTATATCATAGATTGCATTTATCATATTAGGAGGAATGATTCATATAACTGTACATGTTTCTAATTACTAAATACTAAGGATTACAATTTTAGAAAGCTAGAGAGCTGAAGTTTTCTCCTGAGGACACCATAAGGAAGATGATATTGGGGGAGGTGAGGTGTTTTATATGTACTTAAAATAGGTTCTTAAATTAAGTTCCTACCTCGGCAATGTAGTGTTAGTTGATTTAATTAGAATTGATGCTACATATAGGTTAAGTAAGTTCTTAGTTATTGTTTCACATGTTGATAAAATGTTAGAATATCAAATTACTTACATGTATATTATAACTATTTTATCTAAGTGTGTTAACTTATAAATGTGTTAATCAATGGAAGAGGAGGAATGCTGTATACAATGAAGGCATTTATTGTTGACCTGGCTCATGAGTTTACTAGGTCAGTAACACTAAGTGCCTATTGCTTTAATCATCCAACTAACTCCATACCTAATTATAACTTTCCCAAGATTCATTCAAAAGTCTTGTTTAGAGGATAGTTTGAATTGTTATTTATTGATTGTAGCCATACAGTTTAGAAGTGTTTCGTTCCAAAGAGGAGAAGCTACAGCTGTTAGACAAGGCAATACAGGTTCATGATGGAAACGCCATAACTGCTGTAAGTATCCGATCAATGTAAAATTGTAATCGTAAATTTGTATTTGTTTAGAAATTTGAATTTTTTTTGCCAGTTTAATGGCAAATTTTAAAATTTCTCTTCTCTCCTCTTTCTTTTCACTCTTATTGAGAGAAAACTACCCATAGGTAGTTATGAGTTAGTAATAGTTATGTACAGGTATGTCTTGCTACAGGTGATTTTATTTCTGAGACAAACCATCAAGCCATCCCTATTTAACCTGGAGCTTCAGCGAAGACCTGTGGCTATCAACCATTATCTGAGTTATCTCAGGACTCACTACGACTTCAAGGAGCTTGGTGATGTACTGGGGTGAGTAGACATGTCTCTCAACCACAATCTGAGTTATCTCAGGGCTCACTACGACTTCAAGAGCTTTGTGATGTACTTGGGTGAGTAGACATGTCTCTCAATCACAATCTGAGTTATCTCAGGGCTCACTACGGCTTCAAGGAGCTTGGTGGTGTACTCGGGTGAGTAGACATGTCTCTCAACCACAATTTGAGTTATCCCAAGGCTAACTATGACTTCAAGGAGCTTGGTGATGTTCTTGGGTGAGTAGACATGTCTCTCAACCACAATCTGAGTTATCTCAAAGCTCACTATGACTTCAAGGAGCTTGGTGATGTACTTGGGTGAGTAGACATGTCTCTCAACCACAATCTGAGATATATCATGGCTCACTGATTCAAGGAACTTGGTGATGTTCTCGGGTGAGTAGACATGCCTCAACTACTATCTGAGTTATTGAAGGGCTCACTATGACTTCTAAGAGCTTGGTGATGTTCTAGGGCGAGTAGAAATGCCTTATACAGATACATGTAATAGCGCCCACACTGGACCACCAACACAAGCCATGCCCAGTTTGTATCTTCTTATCAATGTACATGTATAGCTTTGATGATCCACTGATATTCATCCTAAAAAGAATTGCTGAAACATTATGTTGGTAATATTAAAAACATGTACATTTTACTTTTATTTGACTATTAAACTGATTCATTTAATGAATGTTTTTTTTAAGTTTGTCCAGAATAAATTGAGAGTATTATTACATAATTATATATATTTTTAATTTTTTTTAATTTTAGGATGTTGAATAGAACAGAAGAAGCTGCAGTAAGACATTTTCTTTAAGGGAAGGGAGGGATGTAATTGTTTTTTTGCTGAAAATTACCATTAAAATACAATTTTTCTGCCAATTAATGAACAGTTTAAATGAAGAGCATGAAAAAAGCAAAGTTATAGATCTGTATTTTCAAGTTTGGAATAACTTTGTAAATACAGATGTACAGTTTTTTAATGGTATCTTTGCTTTCAGATCTTAAAGTACAAGCAAGCCATAAGTGCTCCAGATGTCAGGGGCAAGATGAATGCTCTAAGAGGATGTCTAAAGTATATTTTATTTTTGTCTTGTATAGCAACACACATACTTGTGTATTATTTCAACATTTATAATTACATTCACCAAAATTGACAATTTCTTGCCTTGAATGATAAATGTACATGCATTATATTTTTGATATACATTTAAATGTAGTCACATGGAAGGGAGAGGGATTTTTAAATTGAAATTTTATCCATCTCATTCTGGTTCTGCATAATTTAAAAAAAGGGTTTTATTTTCAGAACTTAAAGTCTGTAACAAATATGATTGATATACATCTGCATGATGCTACAATTTGTTATCAGTTGTAGAGGCAAATTATCTTTTATTGTTGCTGCCATGCCAAATGATACAAAATGAAAGCTTGTATCGGTACTTCTTTATATATATATATCTGTATTAATCCATGCTCATTTAGAAATGAATTACTTTTGATATTAGAGTTTATCTTAAATATTTTATTATATTTGTAATAAACATGATGAAAATGTCAAAACTGTCACGTCCATGTACCTGTATTCACCTCCACATGTCTGTTCTGTAGGGCGCATTTCATTCACGAGCCTGACTTGGCCCATGAAGCTAACCTGGTGGAGCAGCATGCAGCATTACTGGAGAGACAGTGGCCAATAGAGGTACTTTACTTATTTATCCTCTCCATGCCCAAAAAAACACATGGGCCCTTTGTCAGTCTGATATAAGAGAATTAATTGTCACTCTCATTTTATTTTGACCCTTTCTCCTAATCCCTGACAGGTGTCTGTAAACTTTCTCCTAATTCCTTAGTCCTTGTAAACTTTATCACAAGAAGGTGAATCATACAACAGATTAAAAAAAAATATTTGAAACTTAGAATAAAAACTTAAGGATTAAACCACACATTTGCACTATAAAAAGCAAAGAGTTCAGTTTATCTAGAAATGAAATGGGAAAGAATATCAGACACTGTCATGAGATAGTGATAATTTTCGCTTTAGGATACCGACAGTAAATCTGAGGCCCAGGGTAACCCATTGTTTAAGCAGTTCCCTCGTAAAGTCAGCATTCTTAACATGCCTCTGATTACAACTCTGTACTACTGCTGCTTCTACCACGGACGGGATGCCGAGGTGAGTGATGTCTTCAGGGTGTGCTATAAATAAAGTAATTTACACATACAATAAGAAGATTTATGGACAGTCTTTGGTCTTGCCATCTTTGTGCACTTATATTTATCATTGCAGACCAGTGTTTATTTCTTTATGAAATAAATTTAATAACTACCTGCTCATGGGGATTAATTGTCTCATGTTAGTTCTGTATCAATCATTCATGATTTAAAATGACACATACATATATAATAGTTGGTGGGCATTACCTCAGTCAACAATTAGCCATTGGTCCAAGTCTCACTAAATATTCAAACATGCATCTCTATTTACAGAATCTATTGACTTCACCTTTTGCTATAAAGAAACAACACCAGGTAATTCTATGACCATGATCCATTCTCTCTGATGATGGAAAGTGTAAATGATTCTCAATTTTATAGAAGGTACATGTATGTCATGTGTTCAAAATGCTGGGGTTTTTTTTCTTTAGTTATCAGACAAACAGTATGTGTGGACAGCTCTCTCAGCAAGGTCAAGGTTAAAACAGTGGACTGGAATAGAGGAACTCCTCACAGCCAAAGTATGTCTGATGTTGCTTACATCAATAAATCTTACATATCAACATCAACTTTTTGCAGGTTCCCCGGGCTGCCTACAATCTTGCTTTTGAGAGTAGAAGTACCGGGTACTTCTTCATATGGGCATTTTGAAAGAAACACTGTATGTCTTCTTTAAATGCTGGTCACTAATAGAGTACCGGTACATATTGTACAAATATGATGGAAGATTATTTCTTTTTATTTCATTCAGAAGGTACATACATACTGTAATTGTGATATATCCTTGGACAGGGTTGGTTTGGAAGCACCAAGAAAGTTTCAGTGATTGGTTTTGACAAAGTGTGTGAAATTCTTCACCGTACATCAGCCCCAGAGGAGGTGAGTAAAATAGAAATAACTATTGACAGGGGAGGGGGATTGTTCTTGTTAAATTTGGTGAGAATGAGTAAGAATTAACATCCAGCAGAGAGGCTGATAACTGAATTGTATAAAAATAGAACAATTATGGAAGGCCATATATATTGCTTATCTTTGTGAGCTGCATCACATCAAGTGTAGAAAATGACATTAATGGAGTGCCCTTTTTCTAAGATTTTGTCCAAGTATCTGAGAATGATTGATGGTTCGGAGAGACGGTTGAACATCGCAAGGAAATACAAATGCCACGAAGTCGTGGTGGAGGTCAGTTTACATGTAGTCTTAGGTTGCTTAAAATTTGCAATGTATGTTGATGGACATTTCTTTTCGGT